>NW_026889254.1:0-126171 GCF_032173495.1 Musca vetustissima
TATGTGAGAAGCATTATATCCTGGGATGTGGTAGCTCCATGTTTGCACGGTTAATGCGTAGCCGTGGTCTGATAAATAAGGTAATATGACAACCCACGTTTCCCCAGATCATACTACCTCTTAAAAAGCCATGAAGTCAATAGATTAGTATGCGGGTATTAGTGGAAAATGTGGCTAGATCACCAGAAACTTTGCAATATTTGTGCCACAACAAGTAAATTGTGGGCAACGGTTAAGACACTCTAGAATTCTAGAGGGAATGGTGATAGATCGGTGATAGATCCGAAGAGTTTTTTAATCGCACTTTTATAGATCATATCGAATGTATCAATGCGAAAAAGAGTGTGATCCGTCGTATAAGAGTTCTCCGAGCCGATGAGGAACCACCACAAGAAATAGGTTCCCAGTTGCCCAACACTAACATGGATTTCGGAAGATGCGCAACACAATAACAACATTACGGGTCATATGCAGAAGACTTAGCAACAACTGGATGTGTGATAGAAAATTTTTGGTGGCTCTTGAATTATTTAAAGGCTTCGATACCACACTAAGCTTTTCGAGGATATAGAGGTGGCCAAACATCGGACTTCAAACTAGTTCAAAGTTTGGCCAATCAATTACATATGTCCAAAACCCGTAGAATGAAATATGGAGTTCCCCAAGGAATGGTCTTTATCTTCGGAGGTATTTAACCTTTATTTTTCGGAAGTCACATCTATTTGTGATAAGATCAGGAGTAGAGCTGTCGGCAACTCTTGGTGTGCTGATAAAGAAACCTTGTTAAACTGCTACAAATCAATAGGTCAGTCGGTAGCGCCAATTTGGTATGCGATATGCACAGTTGAATATTCAAACCTTTCAGATTACCATCCAGGGAACTGCACCCGGGTGCCTTCTAATGACACCAGTGATGAGTTTACATGAGGAGGTGATGATCATACCCGTACATCGACATAAAAGGATGTTGTTTACGCATTACCTGTTTGGGTGCTGTCGCCGGAAACATCTATGCCATCACCACATTAATGGGATTTGTCACCCACGTAAAGAGGTGATCTCTCCATCTAGAGAGAGAGAGTGTTAGATCCAAGTGTTAGGTGGAGTCCACCCACCACCTATTGCAACAGAAGAACGATAGCTGCCTAAACAAATAAGATTGGTTTTAGCAAAATAAAGATTATGATGGCCCAGCTGCCGCAACGTACTCATCTGTCTCTGGAATATCTTTGAACTCAGCCGATCCATATTACATTTTTTTTGAATCTGGAATCGTATGGGTCAGCTGAAAACCGGATTAATAGGAAATACAACAGATATATATATATATATATATATATACTTTTTTAAACGCTTTAGGTTCAACTGAAACTGTAATTGTAATATTTGGTATTTTGCTGTAAAATTGATTGATAAAATGGATAACTCGATTTTAGATGGGCTAAAACATATGGAACTCTGACGAATTTAAAAATACCATTATTTTAGGTTTTTTATTTTTCGCAAAGTTTTAGTATTCTTGAGTGTTAAGAGGTAATTTGTGAGCGTATATTATTTTTTTTTATTAGATATGTATTATAAAAATTAATATACGTCCAACACAAACAACCAAATAGAAATGACAATCGATAAATTTGGGGTCAACAGAATGCATTGTGGACAACAAGAAAAACTCATTGTTGGCGATTATACGATCGGAATATCACTATGAGAGATGAAGAATATAATGTCCCAAGAAGTTCAATATCACATATAGTTAATAAGTATAAAATCACAATACCAGTTTCGTTGACCCGTCTTCGAGGAAGTCCACTACACAAAAGCTGTCGTACTGATAACTTGTCTATGCAGATGGTATAAAACAATAATTTATGACATGTTCCCAACTAGCAAAAGTCTTTCAAAATCCAATATCTGTCAAATGTAAAACATCCTAATAAAAGTTCCAACCATTAGTTTTCTCAGAGGATAAAAATAATCTTGGTTTTTTACAAGGTATGTGTATGTTTTAACTATTCCCCACATAAAAAGAACCGACCCACATGACCAACGGTGAAACGCGTCGCATAATGGTGGGGGCGTTGGTTCTTCACCTGGCTTTCCTTTTCATTGCTAAACTTAGATCATTAAGCATGACTCGAAAGAGCAAATAAATAACTCACGTAAAAATTCATTCAAATGATCACCCTTACAGGTAAAATTCAAATAAATGAAATAGTAATTTTTTTCCATATTTTACATGTTCCTCGCATGTAAAAAATCTTATAATAATGAGAAAGTCACTGTTAAAATGTAAACATTTCATTAATGTCACAACAACTTTCCTACTTCGCTCTACTTTACCACGATTTGCGCTAATTTTCCTCTATCTCGCTCTCTCTCTTTACCACAACCACCATTCATTATTCGGTTTTGTTGTGTTTTGGTATTGTTCTTCGCCTCTCCCCTTACTTTTGGTGTGTGTGCTTTTTGCAACCGTTTATTATTTGACTATTGCTTTCACTGACTTACAACTCACTCGATTTTGACTAGTTTTGCATTCCATTGTTTCTTTATTACAGACACTCTTACCGACCTCTGCATTGGTGTTACAAAATTCGCATATATATTTTCCAAATTATTTCGATATGTTTATTATTGAATATGGTTGTTCTAATGGCACAGAAAATGAACATGTAAGTAAATAAGAAAAAGTGAAACCATACAAAATGAAGAAGAATAAAACATAAAATAAAAATGGAAAAATTAAAACGACAAAGGATTTCTGTGCTATAGAAATCTGCCGCCACCTGCAAACACTCACGCACCAAATCTGTTCTTTAACTCTCGCTGACAAGAAACCAGTATTTAAAGTTTTATGAATTACATTCATAAAATACAGAAATCCCGACATTGCCAATACTTTTTGAACACTATTCATATACTATTCGAATTATTTTTCTGTGTATTTGCAAAAAAAAAAAATAATAAAATAAAATCCATTCCAATATATTTTTATAATATTAATTTTTATTTAACACAGTATTTATTTTTCATATAATATTTTACAAATAATATTTATTTTCTGGTTGTAGTTATTTCTTAATATTTTTTAAGTATCTACTTCTTAAGGCTTAACAATTAATAACTATGATTAAATATCGCAATATATGTATGTTTACGTTCTTCTTTGAATAAGAATTAGGGTGTAGAGTGGGGGCTGCTTACTAAGGCTGTTGAAGAATTATATTACAAATTGGTTTGATAGTTATGGTAGAGGGGTGGAGGGTGTATATATAGACCTTATAATCTAGAAAAACGATTATACACGGGATATAGTTGTTTTTTATATGTGGTTACGTACGTATATTTGAAGTTATACTAGGTGAGTTAGGTTTTTTAATTTTAGTTTTTTTTTTTTTTTAATTTGGTTTTCATGTTAATTTTTATTAGGTTTTACTTAACTAAACATCTTACAAAGCAACAAATTTGTGTATATATCACTCTAACATGATTAACATTATAAAACCTGGTTTGGCAAATAACAAGGGTTTGTGTTTTTCTTTTACAATCCCTGCATATTTTGTATTCTAAAAATTAAGAAAAAAACATCATTTCAAATCCAAAATTGGTTATAATACATTTAAGGACTATTATACGGAAGTCCTCGGTCTTCTATATATACAAAATACCTCTAATGGTCGTCTATGGATGGAAGACCATTTGAGGATTTCTGTAGACAGAGGACCACATGAGGTCTCCTATTAACGGATTACTCGGCCTTCTATATATACAAAATACCTCTAATGGTCGTCCATGGATGAAAGACCCTTTGAAGACTTCTGTAGGCAGAGAACCACTTGAGGTCTCCTTTCCTACTAAGTATGTGTCATTGGTTAGGGGTTTTGAATAAATTTACATATTTTTTATTTAACATTTAGAATTTCGATTATTTACTCCTCTCCTTGTTTACTGTTACTCCCACTGCTTCCGTGTTCTGAGTTCTACGCCAGCGTTACTCAAATGGTCTAAACACAAGGCCGTTGTTGTTTTCACCACCGGCCATATCGATTTCTCAATCCTGTGAATCACCAGCATTACTGTTACGATCCACAGAGGTGCCACCATTCGATTCAGATTGTTCACAATCGGCGGGATTTATAACACCGGGTAGATAAACGGTTCCAGCATAGGGTGCCGCCAAAAATCGTTTAGCATGAGCCTGCATAAATGGTGGATATCGGTGGGTGGGTGAACCAAAAACGGCCGCCGGTGGAACCAATGGTGAAAATGCCGATTTCAATGGAAACGGTGGTGATGGTGGTACATTAGGTGGTGAATGGGCCGATGTGGGCATTAAATGATTTAAATCTTCACCGGATATCATCGCCTCCATTGTCTGGAGAACATCACCACGATAGCGTTGCAGTAGCTGCTCCACATCACTGCGTCGACGATTGGGAAAGACACGCATCAGAACATCTACGGGGGAACGTTGATGAGGCTGTTGTGGCCCCGCTCCACCCACAGCATGATGACCCATCATTGGAGACTGTTGTTGTGCCTGCTGTTGCTGCTGATGATGATGTGGTGAATTTTGAGCCACTGCATGGGAATGGGCACTTGCGGCCGCTGCTGCCAAAATTTGTGTATGATGATAGGGCATAAAACCTTGTGGGTTGCCATTACTGAAGCTGCGCAACATATGCATACTTTCAGCGGAGGGTGTGTGTGGCGGTGAGGTGGAATCTTCTTTTTTCAGGCTGAGATTTTCAGGGGTGGCCTCATCGGGCGCCGAATCAACATCCAAATCGGATTCTGGTGAGCTGGGAGGACCGGTACGAGCAGGCGATAGATTACCATTGTTGTTGTGATAATTGTTGGTTTTCTGGCGTGGGCTGCTAGGGTTGGATTCGGAGCCGGTGTCTTGATCGGTTTCATTGGAGAGACGTGCACGTTTGGAACCTGCAAGGAGGAGAGAGAGAAAAAGATGGAAATTATTAATAAGTGGTTTAAAAGGGAATGATTTATGTGCGGAAGAAAAAAAATAAAACCAATTCCGCAATGACAACAGAGGCCTAAACATGTCGAAATTATTTTTACACCCCCTGACAGACGATATCTGGAGATTTTCTATAAAAAGAAAACCTCTTGAGATGCTCTATAGAATGCGATTTTTTGGGTTCTTTTACAGACCAATAATCTGCCGACTTTGTTTATACCTACTGTGAGCTTCTATTTGAAGGATCTTTTTAGGTCCTCTACAGCCAGAAGACTATAGACAGAAGACCTTTTGTGGTCTTCTATAGACAGACCTCTTGAGGTATTCTATAGAAAGAACACCTCTTAAGGTCTTTTACAGAAATAAGACATTTTGAGGTCTTCCATACAAAGAAGACATCTTGAGGTCTTCAATAGAAAGAAGTCCTCTTGAGATATTCTATAGAAAGAAGTCCTTTTGAGGTATTCTATAGAGGTCTTTTATAAAAAGAAGACATCTTCAGGTCTTGTATAGAAAGAAGTCCTCATGAGGTCTTCAATAGAAAGAGGTCCTCTTGAGGTATTCTATAGAGATTATACCCACAGATTACCCCTAGAAGGTTTGTTTCAAGAAAAGACCTCTGGAGATCATCTAATGAAATTCGGAATTTTATTTTCTTTATAATTATGGGTATAGCTCTTCTTCTACAAAAACTAAAAACCTGTCCATTTGTATTCCAAATAACCATGTTCATCAAATTCCCCCTCTAATGGAATTTCATAAATCACATTGTCCAGGCAAGTGACTGACTATTAAATAAATATCATAATTGTACATACACTCTCTTCACCTGGAAGAGACGTTTTGAAATAATTTCCAACCAGTCCATCATTTTAAAAACAATAACAAAATATTATTTAAACAAAAAATGCAAACCCACACATCATCATGTTTGCAAAGGAATGTCAAGATGCTGCGAACAAAATAAAGTAAATAAAAATCAATAAGCATTCATCCATTCCCCTTCACCTTTGCCGTCCTGCCTATCTGCTCTCCTGGGAATGAATCACAACTTAATTAAATTTCAAACAGATGAATGGGAAAAAGTGCTTCACACAAATCAAAAACAGGCAAAGGAAGCAAAAAAAAAATTAAGCAGAAAACAACAAACGACGCAAAAAGAAGACACACTATAACAAAACAAATAAAAAAAACTGAAATATTTCGAGTAGAAGATATCGAATGACTGGTTTTGAAAAAAACACACAAATATTTACTGGCCTTAAACGCCATACCAACACCATCATCATCATCATCGTTATTGCCACTACCATTTCCACCACTCCGGTTTGCCGGTTACCAAGTTACGCGAAAAAAGTAAACTTCTGTATCGCCAGGTAACCAGCAGCAACCTATACAGACAATCAGGTATGTCGAAAAAGACAATATTGAACATTAAATTTGATACTTTACTTTTTGTTGTTTTTGGTTTTTTTCTTGATTTATTTTATTCTGTTGTTTTTGTTGTTCCTACTGAGTATTTGTGTAGAAATAGAGACTGTGTAGCAAATAAATGGTTTCAAAGTGTATTTAATCAAGTTGATTTGTAGGGGGAGTTTTTTCTCAGATTTTTTTAGTATCATGGTATTTGTGGTGGAAATTTTTTGTCTCGTTGAAAGTTACTATTTTAATTTTGAAATCTTAATTTGTTGTAATATTATTTTTTTTTTGAATTGTCCGTGATAAACGACAATATATCATTGAGTAACGATGATTAGTAAAATTAATCAATTGTCATCAAACCCGTTTAATATTCTTTCGGAAATTTATTGAAAAAAATTATAACAATTTAATCTACTAGGTCTCAAATGATCTAAAGAATATGTAACTATGTAAAAATATAGACCTATCTTGAACATTTCTTGGAAATAAGTCTTTATTCCTCAGAAAGCCAGATTGTTATATTATGAGGGCAGTTCGGCAACTTATTAGCCTAGCACCAAAAGCGCGGTATAAACAGAAAAAAGTTAAGTGTTTTGGAAACTTTAATCTCTGTTATGAACACATCTTAAATTTTGGTCCGATCTGGCAACTCATATAGAGACTTGCGCCTTTTTTGAAGCATCCGCAATTTTTTTACAATAGAAAACTTAGAAATGCGTGCTGTCATTAAATATTTACATAAAAAAAGGTTTATCGGGACAAGAAATTCATAATGATATGGTGAAAGTGTTGATCGAGTCCAATTAATTTTGCATGAAGAAATACAGATGAAAGAGCTTTCTGCATGATGGGTGTCGTATTTCTTAACAGTCGATCAAAAACGCATAAGAATGAGCATTTCTCAAGCTTGTTTGTATCGTTTTAAGCGAAATAAAATCGATTTTAAGCATCGTTTTATAACTGTTGATGAGACATGGATCCAGAGACAAAAGAACACTCTAAAGAATGGTCTGAATCTGGAGGAAGTGCCCCAAAGAAGGCAAAAACAATTCAATCGGCTGGTAAGGTTATGACAACGGGACTTCAAAGGTATTATTTGATTGACTATCTGCAAAAGGATAAAACAATAAATTCAGAGTAAATGTACAAATTTGAAAAACTGCACAAAAGACCGACGTGCCTGGAAATCTTTTTAAAGCTCGGCTTATGGAACGAAAGTTCTGTCAAAAGCCAGCTAAGTAAATAAATACAAATACGAGAAAAACGTCCTGGCTTTCAACACAAAAAAACAAATTGTTCAGCGCACAAGGGTGTTTTAACAATGGCTAAAATCAACGAATTAAAGTACGAGTTGCTTGACCACCCATTTAATTCTCCTGATTTAGCTCCCAGTGATATTTAATCGCTCCCAAATATAAAAAAGCTGGCAAGCGTTTTACCTCAAATGAAGATCCAATTACAGTTGTAAACCCCTATTTTGAAGACCTTGAGGAAAACGATTTTTATCAAGGGATAGAATTGCTAGAAAAGCGTTGGAATAAGTGTATTGAAGTTTTAGGAGATTATATTGAAATATAAAAAAATATTTTTGAAAAACTCTTTCATTGATAGAAAAATGTATAGATCCAAATATGCTACGTCTGTCCGATCGACAAGATACTGTGCACATACAATCAATATCAATGGAGAGGAACATATGTTGTGTTTGAGTTATATCAGTATATGTATTTTTGTAGGCCAAATTAAGAATCTTAGCAGCCACTTTTGTATATACCCATGCTAATGGAGAATCATCCGACTTTGTTTTTTCCTGAAGGGAAATGCAAAATTTTGTTGTTGCTGTTTTTGGTGATTAAAGAAAAGTCCGTGTCAAATTTTTAAACCGATTGGGTTATTAGTTTTTGAGTCATCGTGCCCGCCATTCGCAAAAACACTGTTTCGAGAAAAAACTGCGTTTAAAGTTTAAGAATCACTCTTGTCGTCAATTGATGCTGACACAATAAATCGGCTATATCTTCAAGAGTTCTTGAGACTTTAACTTCGAGTTTTGTAGGGACACTCTTGAATTAGAATTAATTTTTTTTTAAACCGAGAATGGGGGGAGGTCTCCTTAAAGGTTTTCAGTTTGTTGTTAATATGCAAAAAGAAAAAATGTAGATTCGGTAACATTTTTGAGGCATCTAATTCTTGAAATCACAACCTTTGTACTTAGAAGTAACAGAAAAATATCATACTGTCGTTCGGAAAATTCTGTTGTAATGCACTTATATTGTATGAATTTTTATTGAACTAAAAATATTCAATATTTATCACATTAAAAAATTTTATTCACATTTTTAATGTATACATTAAACCGACGATCTTTAACACAACCGCCTACACATGTTACTAAATGTAACACTTCAAAGATAATTTATGCTAAATTTAATTTTTATTTAACCCTATTAAGGGGATAAGGTCGTTGCCAACCTAAGGAGTACTTTGAGTGAAAATGTTGTTGCAGTTTCAAAATCCCTTAACCAGACTCAGACCCCCATACGCGCTCACAACCACATATAACAATTGTTTAGTTTACAGACGTTTTTCAGCTTCGTTAATTTTCTAACACCTCACTGCAGTCAAAGAAGAACATAGGTGGTAACTAAGAAGAACAAAGCATTACAACACATTGTTATGTTGTCGCCGTAATAATTTCAAAAAACCGCGTAACAAATTACAGAAGCGTAAAAATGTACACCGTTAATATTTTCTTTTGGCGATGCAACCAACAGTTGTGGAAAATCTTTTGTTCGATGAGGTGGGTGTTAAAGGGCAGCATTAGCACATTGGGTTGTGAATTATTCTTTACATTAAAAATAAAATAAAATATATATTAGATATTGCTGCTAGAAGAAAGGCACACTCAGGTTAGAAAATATGTCTGAAATCCAAAATACCAATAATTGAGGGTACCGTTATATGGGAGCTATATTGATCATTTTTAGTAGAAAGATTTGATAAAATCCCAAAATGTCGAAATTCCCAAATGAGTCGAATATTGGTACCATGCGATATATATTGGGGCTATACGAAAAACGTGGGCCAAACGGATGGTGACGGGAGATGATAAATGAATCACATACGATAACCCTGGGCGAAAACGATCGTGGTCAAACGGTGGCAAACCAGGACTAACGGCCAGGAAGGTTCTGCTGGGCATTTGGTGGAACTGGAAGGGAATTATTTATTATGAGTTGCTTCCATATGGTTAAACGCTAAATTCAGATCTCTACTGTCAACATCTGGACCGTTTGAAGATAGCAATTGACAAGAAACGGCCTGAATTGTTCAACAGGAGAGGTGTCGAGTTCCACCAGGACAACTCTAGGCCACACACATGTACAGTGACTCGACAGAAACTTCGGAAGCTTGGTTGGAAAGTGTTAATGCATCCGCCATACAGTCCGGACTTGGCACCAAGCGAAAATTTATTTAATGATAAAAAATTGGTATCTAGGGAGGATTGTGAAAATCTACTACTAGAGTCTTTTTTTTTTTTGCAAATAGAGAGCATGACTTCTATGAGAGAGGTATTATGAATTTACCTTTAAAATGACAACAAATCATACAACAAAACGGTGCATATTTGGACAAATCGGATATTCCGAAGTTTGGCAAATGAAGTCCTGTAATATATATACATATAAAACAACATATAAAAACAACCTAATATTTAAAATCAACTAGACTGATTTATGAAAGATGTGCAATAAATTGGGGAAGAAGTACTCAGCAGTTTGACCTTTAAAATTTGTTTAAGACCTTTACATTTCTGAAAACGAAACTGGATTTTAATATGAGCACTATTTCACAATATGGGCTTACTTTACAAATTTCCTGCCAAAAGTCATATTAAAAATACCTATAAATTGGGTGACATTTATATAGGACTTTTTAGGGCCGAAACTCAGGTCTATGTGGACCTGAGTTTCGGCCCTTCATAAAACCTAAAATGGATCGGAAGCAATAGAAATTCACTCGTGTGACTCCGATCAATATTTTGAGGTGTTAAAATCATAATGTAAATGTTATACGACTAGAAGGACTTATATTCTCTGAGAACCCGAATTGCCATAAACGGACATCGCATAATCGAAATAAAATTTACACTGAGGACTACGCAAATATTCTATGGCTAATTTAATAATATATACGGTATGCATTTTATGTAGAATTGGTTTGAACAGAACTTTGACGTTTAATTTTGAGGATATGGCAAAAATCAGTTATATGGTTTCAAACGTTTCTGGGCCAGACTACTACTTATAATATATCTTGATTTTAATGCTAAAATTCCGTGAAGGCAACTGATAACCTTCGACCTGAAATTCTTAAATTTCTCTATTTTCAAATATCCAAAATTCTTCCACTGTACAATATTGTGAGTTCCCCATTTACACTTAACTTGCGACTGCCACGAATTACAACAACATTATTAACAAAACAACATATTTATACCCGGTAACACTTTCAACACATAGTCGAAAGCAACAACAATAGAAACCCCGACAAGAGTTTTTGCTCTTTTTTAAAAAAAAAGCAAATATGACTTAATGTATACCCCACATGCTTTGACAAAGTTACAATTGAAAGCAAAAAAAGAAAAAAATCGACCCAAAAGAGGGAGAAAGCCTGGTGGCTGGCAACACACTTCTTACATTCGATTCAAGTGTTGCACATACACTTGAGAATTTTTAGCTTGGCAGCTACACGCGAATACTTTATTGTTATAATTGCCAACTCTCTTGAAGTCAAAAATGTTGCCATTAAAAAGGTACGACAAAAGAAAGGTAAAAAAATATTTAAAACATTAACTTACCAGGACTTTCAACCTCTGTGCGATCGGGTGAGAAACCCATTGATAGTCTTTCGGCCCGTATACGCATTTCAGAATCGGAATCACCAGAATTTGTACCGCCACCACCGCCGCAACCACCACCTGAACTACCATTACTACTGAATTGCATACGACTGTGATGATGTGCTGCACTGGAGGTGGAATCAAGACCATCACTCGGTGGCGAT
This sequence comes from Musca vetustissima, assembly GCF_032173495.1. Taxonomy (NCBI): domain Eukaryota; kingdom Metazoa; phylum Arthropoda; class Insecta; order Diptera; family Muscidae; genus Musca; species Musca vetustissima. The sequence continues at coordinate 11,468 of NW_026889254.1, forward strand.
GGTATACCCGTGTGAAAAACACCATTTTGCGATGTATTCTGGGGACTGAGTTGTGATGCAGGTGTTGTTGTTGATGCTGGTGTCCCTTCACCGCCAGCATTTTGTGATGGTACTCGTGGCGGTACATTGGTGTAGAGCAGACCCAACTCACGTGCTTCATTTTCCTCCTGAGCCTGCTGACGACGCAATGCAACCTGAAAGAATGAGGAGGTAGAAAAATACTGGAATTGTTTAAAAAGAATTTCGGTTCAAAAATTTAACTATTCGAAATAAAAACATTGGTGAATAAAAATTAATAAAAAATGAAGAAAGAAAGTGCGACAATTAATCGTGGACAAATCAATGAAGATAGGGGTATAAATCAATTATTTGGATTTCAAATTACATTCGCATATACTGTAATATCCAGATCTGGCCGCGAGTGACTATTTTCTGTTCTCATATCTCAGAAGAATATTTGCTATGACGCGAAGCCTATTTTACATCTAATGACAAATCGTACTACAAACAATGGTATTGCTGTAAAGGTCATGTCAAAATGTGAGCCTATTTTGAACCATTTCAGTGAAGTGAGATTTTAATTAAAATTAAAAAAAAATAAAATGGATCACAGAGAAAAAAGGACATTCTATCGGATTTTCTCGAAAAAGTGAAGTGTTCGCGTCATAATAATGTAGCGTCGAGAACGATAAGAAAATAAACAGACAAAAATAAAGGTTTCGGTCCAATCCATCTGCTGAATATTAACAGATGATTATTAAATGTCCATTTCCGGTTCCCCATTGAAAAATAAACAGACAAAAAATAAAGTTTTTAGTTTTTTTTAGACAAATTTCTTAACGATTGATCAATAACTGCGGTCTGTACATTAATTGCAATTTGTAATGGACAGATGGGCGGACACACATTCGATTCACCAAGTCGCGTGTGTTTATTATGTGCGAAAGATATACTCCTACAATTCTCTAGCACAAAGCTCTTAAAAAATGTTAAGAATAAACTGAAACGTTAGCTTGTCTGACAAGAGTAATAACTCCTTTTTTGGATTCTCGGTATGACTGAAACATGCAGCATAAGTGCTTAAAACACAACCTTAATCGTACACTGTGTCTATTGTATAAAAATCGTTCGTTACTATTTTCAATTTCTTAACCCATCTTAAAAGTGAAACAAAATTTGATATTTGATGACCGGTTCATTACATATCTGTCTTGCAAGGAAAATTGTTGCGACATCCTCAGTTTTTGTGTATTGCATCGGTTTCCTCGCTATAACCTAAACCCATATTCATTACTATCTGAAGCAGATTTGGACCGTCGGGTACCTTTACTGAGTATTTTCAACTCCACGCTAATTTTGACAAACATTTTATATTAGTCAAGCAAAACAGCTTTCCATACTTTATCTTCCATATTATAAATTTTTCATCGATATGAAAATGAGAACTTCATGTTTTTGTCATGGGTATAGGTTGCACAAAAATACACAAATACCCGTAGTTACCGAAAAAATGTCGATATTATTTACGCCACATATAAAAATCGAATTTGTAAATAATAGTATTTCGAAAATATTGACTCACCTGGGCTGCCATAACACGCTGACGTTCCGCAATTAATGTACATTTGGCACACAAACAATCACGCCATCTGCAATAGCGTTTGTGGCCCTTTAGAGCGCTGACCTGCAAATATTTTGAATTTAATAATTTATTCAATTTGTTTACCATTTAAGCCATTGTATTAAAAAAATAATTGAAAAATTAGTAGTTATGAACCAATTATGCTAACTTTCCAAACACAAGGTCACAATTTTAAGTATTGTAAAATCCACCTATCTTGGACTAGACGAAAAAAAATGAAAATATTAGGTTGAGGAAAAAGAAATCCATTATTTTTATATGAACTATAGGACAAGCTTTGGAATGCCCAAATATACACCGTTCTGTTGTATGATTTGTTACCATTTTAAAGGTAAATTCATAATGCCTCTCTCATAAAAGTCCTGCTCTCTATTTGCAAAAAACTCTAGTAGTCGATTTTCCCAATCCTCCCTAGATACCATTTTTTTATCATTAATGAAAACTTTGCAATGCAAGAAAAAGATTTCAATCGTTTGGTTCCAAGTCCGGACTGTATGACGAATGCTTTAAATCGAGTCACTGTAGATGTGTGTGGCCTAGCGTTGTGTTGATGGAACACGACACATCTCCTGTTGGCCAATTCTGGCCGTTTCTGGTCAATTGTAAATGGTTTAAAATAGTTTTATGGCCAATTTTTAGCTCCTAGGCGATGTTATGACTGCTAACAACTTCGATCCTTTCTCCGATTTTATCGACATTTTCTGACGAAAAAAATAATTAATTTATTTTTCCCTAACCTAATATCATATCATTGATCGTGACATATAATCGTGAATATTTTGGAATAATCCTCCAAAAATGTCTACGAACTTCACGTGCAATAATTATACGCCCTGCAGTTGGTAAATGTTGTTATTGGTTGAAATATAATTTATCATAATACCATTTACTATTAATAATACTAATATTTCTTTAATTATATTTCTATTTTATATTTCTAAAATGAATAATTTCGAAAGGTTTGAATTAATTATATATTGGAAATTTTAATTTAGTCAGCACGAAATTTTACATGGCATAGAAATTCCATCATTGCACCAAATAACGTATTTTTAGAAATAAAATATAATATAGAATATTTCGTGAGGAATTTAAAATTTTTTAATATCGGCTCAACAAAACAAATAATTTTCCCAACAAAGCCTAGAATCAATACTGTTATTAGGTCCATATCAATATTTTCCATTTTGTTTTATAAAATGAAAAAATAAAACACGAAAAACTCAATTTCGATTTTTTCTGTAGTTATATCTATTTGCATTTTAGGCCACGATTTATTCCTGATCAGAATAATACTATATGCCGTATGTTAACATGACGCCAAAGCTTTATTTGTAGTTTAAGTCCATCTTAAAGTGGTTTAAGTCCATCTTATAATGGTATATCCTTTTTAGTTTTTGAAAGCCCAAGTTGCATTTTTCAGAACTAGGCCTCTGTAATTTGGTATTTTTATTTCACAATGGACTAGAAACGCCCTGATAAAAAATGTATGTTTTTACATAGTCATTAAAGCGACCGACCGAATACCGGCCATTAAAAAAATATATATGTATATTGGCTCTAATAATTTTGGATATATTTGCAAAGGTTCCAAGCTTGTACATAATTTCGTAACTGGTATTTACGGTTAGAACACAATTTTTAATAAATAATTAATTCTTACTGTTCACTGTCTAAAAATGTTTATCTCAGCTGAACTTTGCTCCTTTTATACTTAATTAATTATATATTAAAATACCGGCTTATTCCTAATAATGTGTATTTTCTTTGCAGGTACAATATATTATAAACTAATTGGAAATCTGTTGAATTTACTTCCAAAAAATCTTCATTTCATTCATTGGGTGAGTATTACTATTTTTTTATATTCCTTATATTTCTTCCGAATATTTCTTCTAAATCAATAAAGCTCTCATATTCAAAGATATATTCTTTTCGAGCTCTGTAGGATAAAATGAAAATTTTTATATATTCTATTTATTTAAAATTCAGTAGAGCTTTTCTGAAATTATATTTTTCACAGTTTCAAAAGATGTTTGAAGTCGATGTATTTACCAAAGAGCTCCAGAAGTGTATTCCTAAGCGTTGTTAGCGGATATTGGGTTTCAGCTTTCTGAATCATTTCAAAATTATATATTTATTAGGGGAGACTGGGGCACCTTCGGCACTTTTTTTTAGATCTCTATATCTCAGTACTTATTCAACATATATAACAACTTTATGGCTGATTATTGTCCCCTGACTCTTAATTATAAATAATAGTACAAAAAAGATATAAAAAAATAGTATTAGTTAAAAAAATTTTACAGTTTTGTAAAAAAAGTCAAATTCGCCGAATGTGCCCCAGCTTCGGCATTTCATGGGGCACATTCGGCAGCATAGTCATAGCCGGGTAATTGTCATCGCTATTAGTCTAGTTGAAATTCTGATCCTCTAAAGGCTCTATTTGGTTCTAATACGCCACACAATGTTTGAATTATAGGGCTTTATTTTCTAGCGGCGGACGTTTACATCTGAAGGTCGCACACACTATCAGAAATAGAGGTTTTCTATCGCATTTTCGTCAATACAAGCACGTCTGATCTTATATATGCGACTTGGAGCCATATTAAAGGATTAGTTTTAAAGACAAACTCAAAAAAATTTTAAGGAAATAATATTGCTCAATCTGTATATGGCCGAATGTGCCCCACTTTAAAATGCCGAATGTACCCCGAATATACTTTTTATAGTTTTTTTTTTTCATTTTTTTCGATCAGATTTGTAAAAACTTATATTTTTAAATATTTTCATAATAATACACATCGTAGTTAACCACTTGTTAATAATATTGTCTTAAAAATTTTAAAAGTTTTATACACGAAATACTTACGAAATGGAATTGAAATATTACAGAAACATCTATAAAAATACAAAAACCTATGTATCTAAATAAGTTTATTAGCTAGAAATTTCAAACTTTGTGTCAGTTATTTATTTCGATATTCGATACCTATGAATCGAAACTAGTGATGTACGGTGAGAGCTTCATATCGAAAACGCAATTGCCGAAGGTGCCCCGATGCCGAAGGTGCCCCAGTCTCCCCTATAGTTTTCAAAATAATAGCCCCCCCCTTTTTCATATTATCTAAGTATTATGTTCCTATGATTTTTTGTGTTTCAATCAATGATCACAATTATTGAACATAATTTCAACTGTTTTTAACGGTGGAATTAGTGGATATTTATGATAAAAAAAATTGTTGTGCATTTATTTTAATTATCCGTCGCTTAAAATAAGTTTAGGAACCTCAAAACCCACACAATTTTATATTTTCTTCAGGGTTTTACTCATTTAGTATCTTGGTTTTCCGATTATCATGACTTCGACTCCGGAATACAAGAAGACAATAATTTTTCAGTAGGAAATATGATTGATTTTGATTCGAAGTTTATTCAACGCAATATTACATTTACAGGACGAAATTTTCGAATATACCTTGTATGCCTTAATTATTATATTTTAGTCAAATCATCATATTTAATTGCGTGGAATAGGAATTAAATATATATTATTTGTGGATGGCAAAATTATTGCACGAATCGTAAAAATTGACACAGGAAACATTTTCAGTATATGTTTGTCCAAACTTGGACTCCATGTCCGATTCCTCGAATATATACATAGATTAAAAAAATTAGTTTCTAAGCTTCATTGGTTAACATATTTATCCTGCCATTTTGTGATCTGCCACATATTCCTCTTATCTAATGATGAACGATAAAGTTAATCAATACCGTATATGTGATGTAAACAAATTTTGTACAGTACTAATCATATCAAGTTCTCTATTTAATTTAAATACTTAAAAAAATCAAGAAAAACTAAACAAATATATCATGCTCCTTTTGATGATAAACCGTGGCAAATTAATCGCCCTTTAGTATACGAAGTAACAATTTGTACATAATAAGCTTTAATTTAACTTTTTTGAAGCGTGTATTTTTAAGGTGTTTCCCGACAAAGTCAGGGTGCGAGGTGGAAAAACATCAATGACCTATTTATTCCCAGAAATATATTTTTTGTTCTTCGTTTTTACAAATACGATTTCAATTTATGTTCCCTAAAGAAGGGATTTTTATAACAAAAATTTTACTGTTGCACTGCATAGTTCCGTAGGTGATTAAAATTAGGTGACCTTATGATTTTTCAAAAATATCCATCTCCTATAGAGATTAAATTGAAACAAAAAATAATGTTTTTATAAAACAATACTAACCACTCCATGATTACGGCAGCGGGCACATTTCGGTGTACGCTGATAGCGTTCGGAGGCAGCACGCAGAAAAAATGCAGGTGGCAAGGCACCTAAGACCGGATGTTGAGACATGAGATTTTGCATATCAACGCCGCTGGGTAAACTCATAATTCCACAACGTACCCACTTAGTAAGGGATTATTTTCGTTTTTTAGATACTATTTTATTTAATGTTTTAATTTTAATAATTTTTAATATTTTTAATTTTATTTGAAAGCATTACTATATAATTATTATTTTTATTTTATCTTTCGTTAATTGCTTCACTTTATTTTTATTTTTAAATTATATTTTTATTAATCCATGGGTTGTCACAAGAAATTGTTTTTTATTTAAAAATTATTTTTCAAATGATAATCCACCACAATAATATTTAATGTTATTACTTTTTTTTAATTTTATAATTTGTAACAATTTTAAAATTATAAATGTTACAATTATAATTTCTTTTGTTTTTATTTCTTAATACCGCAATTATATTTTTCGGGTTCGGGTCGCCGTCGTAACGCACTGAGAACTCGTTTGCAACTGATTCAAATTTCTTAAATGTTGATGTTGGTTACAAACAAATCCCCAGAAAAAAAAAAGAAACTACAACAACCATTCATCCATCCATTCGAACCATCCAACCAACCATCATCATCCTCAGGGCCCTACCAAAAACTCAGAGTAACAAATTCTCAGATGCCAACAACAACAACAACGGTTACACATAAAATCAAAACACCACCACCGTCGTTGTTGTCGTCGTCTTCTTCGTCAAACAACAGGCAGTAGCTATAAAATGGGGGTTGATTATCGTATTTTTGTACTCTGGCCTTGCCGTGCCTTATTTCTCTCTGCCAACTTCGTTCACGACCATCAATAATAATGCAGTGGCAGCAGCAGCGAAAGCAGCACTGGAGGGGTGGGCTAAATGAACCAACCAACTGCCTCCTTTATGGCTCGACATAAATGTTGCTCCTGGTTTTATTGTCCTCATTGCTGTTTGGTTGTAATTGTTGTTCGTGCTGCTGTTGTTGTTGTTGCCATTGTCGAGTAAAGTAACAATCAGTGGTATATAAAAAAATTGTTATAGTACATGTGAACTACTTAAGTGTATGCGCGTGTATGTATGCATGAGTGTGAGTGTGTGTTGGTGTGCGACTCTACTCATTGCTCTTGTTAAAATATGAAGAATATCATTGAGAGTCCACATAAAAATTTTGAATATGGTATGAAGTGAGGATAGTCAACCAGCCAGCCATCGGCAGCAATGGATGGATGGTTGGATGAATAAATGAATGAACGAACGAAACGAACAAAGCATAGAAATGGATAAATGTTTTGCATTTACCAGACAATAAGGCAAACCGAATGACTCGATGTCAGCCACCAGACTTGCGATCATTGTTACGTCTGACTGACTGGTTGGTTGGTTGCTTGTTGGCTGTCACGCACGCTATTGAAAAACTTTTCAAATTCAATATTATTTTTTTTCTGTTGTTGTGTACAGTATATAAATGTAGTATTTGATGTATTCATTTGTACATTTGTGAGCATAAAAGTAGCAAAAGTTAAACAAATAAGGGGATTAGCCTTAGACTTTTCGGGGTTTAGCCTTAAAATATATTACACTTATAGATGACATGTAGACCTTACAATATTCTATAAACTCTAAGGTGTTCTATTTAGAAATATTTTATCCATATAAGATATTTAGACCGATCATGAATATCCGTAAGGAATTCTGTCCTTTTGAAATAAAAATTTCTCGAGAATCAAATAATCCGATCATGAATAGTTTGAGTAAATATAATATTGGATAACCAATGAGCCTTTTTGGCATCTTCTACACACTTTTGATGTGCCATTTGTTGTTCTTTTCCTTTTTTTGAGTATTGATTTTCGTTGCGAATTTTTGTTCATAGTAGAAGAGATAATCCTTTGCGGAATTGATATTCATGATTGAGATGATACATATAACAATAAACAACAAATGAACGGTAGCGATTTTATTATAAAATAGCTTCGGATGATAGAGACATTTTAGAAGGTATTCTGGCGGCAGAAGTTACACATTACTATTATATGTGTGAATGGCAAATATCATTAACCAATAGTTCAATCAAAGAAAATTCTGGGTCTAACGCCAAACCAAAGCTCAATCATCCCAAATAAAGTGATAACTTATTCTTAGCCACCTACTATGCTTCCTCATCGAAATATGAATTGTAGACCCTAAGATTCTTGGTACCAAATCAGTTTCAGAAAATTTGGAGTGGATTTCGAAATGTGTGTCTCTCTTACTGGCTGCTTTGCCCACGATAACTTTCAAAAAAAGTTAATGATTTGATCCAAATTGAGCATCGAAATACTCCCTCCAAACTTATATTTAGTTCGACGATGAAGACTATCGGTCCACTCTTTCTTTTCCTCGAAAATATTCGATATTTCGCAAAAGTTTATGTTCTTACTAGGCCCATTTTAAGTCCGAAGAATATGTATATCAGTCCACTCACACATTTTTTTGGTAATCTTCTTATCAAGTCTATATCAAATGTGAGCTACCTTCATACATAGTCAGAAAAGGCTGGGTTTTTTGAAATTGAATGAATGAATTGAATTGAATGAATTCAAATTATAAGTATCCGATAAGTACTAAAATGTACGAAATTTGGTACCACTTCGTAGGATATGAACGGAAATTTAGAATGCGGATCAGGGATAAAAAGTAGGGTCCATATAAAGAAGTGGTTTAGGAAGTGTGTACTCATCTATACGTAAAGTACTTAATTTTGAATTTGAAGGAAAAAAGTTAACGATTTAATCCAAATTGTACATCGAAACATTCCTTCTAAACTTATATCTAGTTCGAGGATGGAGACTATCGTTCCACTATTTCTGGTATATTTTATTTAATAAACAAAATATTCCATATTTCGCAAAAGTTTATGTTCTTACTAGGCCTAGTTTAAGTCCGAAGAATGTGTATATCAGTCCACTCACACATTTTATCCTAATCCTCTTACCAAGTCAATATCAAGTGTGAGCTACATTCAAATTTTGTCAGATAAGATTTTTTTTTTTTGAAATTTTTACTACTACAACTTCGTAGGATGTGAACGGCAATTTAGAGTGCGGATCAAGGTTGAAAAGTAGGGTCGATATAAGGAAGTGGTTTTGCATGTGTGTACTCATTTATATGAAAAGTACTAAACAGTACTAAGTATTGTACAATTTGAATTTGAAGGAACGGATGGGGCTGGAATCGTGAAATCCGAATCTGCGACATGAATTTGGCTGCGGATTAATGGATAATGGGAGAATAAAAGACCTCGTCTTCAGATTCACTCCAGTAGATGTGCGAATTGCTTTAACCCTTATAAAAACGAAGTTCTTCTATATCAGTTTTATTTGCGCCCATGCTCAGAGAAAGGCAATGATGAACAGACCAAGCACATATTTTACGAGCACCTAGAAAAATCATATGACCTCTGCCCTGGCCATGACATTAAAATTCTCCTACGAGATTTTAATGGAATAATAGGAAGGGGAATCTTAATGTAACAGCAAACACAACAGAGAGCAGAAGCCAACTCCGCTCAATTTACCCACTTGCTTGACGAAAACATTCCTTGTCCCGATAAACCTAAAAACTGCTTTTGCTGCCAAACTTGGGTACCATAAACCACCATCAAGAAACCCTAGGTACGATCACGATGCGCAGCGTATAGTGCAGACTATAGCAACACGTTTAGTACAATATGTCTAGAGGAATACATACTCAATGATTGGAACCTCAGCATTCTGTGTCCCGTGTACAAAAAAAGGAGACAAGACGATATGTTCCAACTATAGAGGAATAAGTCTCCTTCCCATCGCTATCCAGCGGGTTGTTTGAATGACTGAAGCCAAAGGTCAATGACATTATTGGATCATACCGATGCGACTTCAAGCCTGGCAAATCCACCATTGTCCAGATTTTCACTTTGCGCCAAATCCTGCAAAAGGCCCACGAAAAATACTTTGACATATTCCACCTATTCGTGGACCATTAAGCCGCATTCGACAGCCCTATCCGTTCGGACGTGTTTAAAGCCATGTCTGCGTTTGACATTCCTGCAAATTAATACGGCTATGCAGGATAACTTTGGGTTACACAAGGTCAGCAGTTAAAGTCGAAAAGGATCTCAGCTTTGAAAATCGGAGAATTATTGTGTTGGACAACAGATGCTAGTATGAACAGTTTATAAACAAGGCCACTCTTCGCCAGACCAAACTCACACTCTACAAGACGCTGATACTACCCGTTCTGTTGTGTGGATCAAACGCATGGGCACTTACGCAAACGGATGAGGCAGATCTTGGAGTGTTTGAGAGATAAATTCCCGGAAATATCTATGGGCCGATCTGCGTCGACGGTAAATACCGCCGTCGAATGAAACATCTATTCTCGGACATCGACATAGTCAGGTGTATCCAGCTGCGGCGACTACGGTAGCTGGAATGTGAGAATGGTTGAAGATTCCCCAGCTCAAAGTGAGCCAAGTGATGGCTCACAGGGGAGCCATCACATGGCTCAAAAATCCGATGGAAATATCAAGTAGAAGACAACAACTCGAAAAATCGCCTTTCAAGTTGGATGAGATTTACACAAGACCGACGCGCTTGGAATTTTTTAAAGCTCACCTTATGGAGCAACCGTTCTGTCCTTAGCCAGCTAAGTAAGTATCCATATTATCCCACTAAAATATTTTTTCTCCAAGATTAAAAAAAAATTATATCTTTACAAAGGAACACATAATATATATGAAATAACCAGTAAGGAAAGTAGTAAAGTCGGACGGGGCCGACTATATGATACCCTTCACCACTATGGGTATATTAAACAGGACTATTAGCATGTACTTGAATGAAATAAAACATGTGATATTTATCTAAATGTGAATCTACGTAGATCTATCCATAAACATGTTATTCGTTTGTTACAATGGGACAAAAGTATGTAAATCGTCTTCAAACAAATATAAATAGGTCGTCCGTTGGGCTATGTCTGTACTTCTAGAAAACGAAACTACATAATTCTATGCTCAATTTTGTACGTTGTGCAAAATTTGATGTCAAACTGACTAACATGAGGAGTTTGCGGCCCAATTTACTTGATATCGGGCCAAATATTAAGCGATTTCAAACAAACTTGTCACAGGATACGTTGTACTAATTTCAGAACGTTTTGTTCCTATTGGTTCCTTGGTGCGTCAAGTACTTAAAATCAATCTTTAATAAAAGGGAGCTATATCTAAATGTGGACCGATTTTCACGAAACAACGCAGACATCCTTCTAGGCTCAATTAAGTACGTTATGCCAAATTTCGTGCAAATCGAAAGATATATAGGGACTTTGGTGTACCATTTACATGAAATCGGGCGAAACTATATATGGGAGCTATATCTAAATCTGGACCGATTTCCACGAAACTTTACATACATCATTCTAGACCTAAATGAATAGGCTGTACCAAATTTCGTGCAAATCGAAAGATATATAGGGACTTTGGGGCACCATTTACATGAAATCGGACGACACTATATATGGGAGCTATATCTAAATCTGGACCGATTTTCACGAAACTTTGCAGACATCATTCTAGACCTAAATGATTAGTTTGTACCAAATTTCGTGCAAATCGAATGATATATAGGGACTTTGGGGCACCATTTACATGAAATCGGACGAAACTATATATGGGAGCTATATCTAAATCTGAACCGATTTTCTCGAAACTTGGCAGAAATCGCTCCAGACTTAATTCAGTACGTTATGCCAAATTTCGTGCAAATCAAAAGATATATAGGGGTTTTGGGGCACCATTTACATGAAATCGGACGAACCTATATATGGGAGCTATATCTACATCTGGACCGATTTTCTCGAAACTTGGCAGACATCACTCTAGGCTTAATTCAGTACGTTATGCCAAATTTCGTGCAAATCAAAAGATATATAGGGACTTTGGGGCACCATTTACCTGAAATCGGACGAAACTATATATGGGAGCTATATCTAAATCTGGACCGATTTTCACGAAACTTGGCAGACATCATTATAGACCTAAATGATTAGCCTGTACCAAATTTCGTGCAAATCGAAAGATATATAGGGACCGTTTACATTAAATCGGTTAAATATATATATGGGAGCTATATCTAAATCTGAACCGATTTTTCCCAATTTCAATAGGGTTCGTCCTTGGGCCGAATAAGTGACCTATGCCAAATTTCATCCAATTCGGATCATAAATGCGACCTGTACTTTGTTTACAATTTAACATGGACAGACAGACGGACAGACGGACAGACGGACGGACGGACGGACGGACATGCATAAATCGACTTAGAAAGTGTTTCTATGCATATTCTCAAAAGGAACCATGGGTCTATCTCGATTATTTTTGCCTGTTACAAACATATGCACAAAGACATAATACCCTGTACCACAGTGTGGTGAAGGGTATAAAAACCACAAAATATTAATGATATATAATTTGTCTAGACTGTAAAAATTATCAACATCACCGAATTCAAACCGAAACTTGTTTTTGCCTAACAAAAAAAAAGAAACAACAACAGAAACAGTTTACAGCAATAAGAAAAAACTTCGAAACCTTAATATTTACACATACAATTTCAATTCGTATGCAAGTCGTGGCCAACCAACCATTTTGTCACTACTACTCTGTACATCCTTCCAACCATCCAATACCTTTGGTTCATGTGCCTCGTTTCTTTAACAGTAAGTTTCATTTAAGTTCGTAGGAAATGTCTGTTATTTGGTTTCAGTTTTCCCCTTGGCATTCTCATCTATTACTTTTGCGTCGTCGTCATGGTCGTTGTTGGTTGACGACGACAACATCCTCCATTCAATGTCCTAGTATTGCCAGTTGTTTTCGAGATTCGACTCTCTGTTTCAGTTGCTTACCCCAAACTCTTTTGTTTAAACGGTTTTTATTGTTGTCGCTGTTGTTGCTTTTTTACTTTGGCTTGTACCATTATTTGTGTTTCATTCGCTTGGCTGACTACGGGCCAAATGATGGTCATGATGACGATGATGCTGCTACTGGAGGAGCCTGAGCTGCTCTTCATTTGCCTACAGTGACAAGAAGAGAAAACAAAACCAAAAAAAAAAAAAAGAAATCCATTTATTCTCAACGCTCATGTTACTGCTGTCAGTGTCACCAACATCTTTCGGCTTCTGCTACCGATCCGATAATGTTGTTGTTTTTGGTACACCTACTTGAGATGGCCCCCAAAGTTGGTTGTTACTTCTGCGGCTGGTGTTTATGTTGCCATTCATTGAAGGTGTATTTGTGTATGTGCGTGTGTGAGTTCGTCTGTGTATGCCTTAATATCACGTTCATTGTTTCCATGTTTCTTTTGCGGAATGGCATGATGGGTATGGCCATAAGTGTGTTCACGTGTATGTGTGTGCGTTCGTATTTTGTGGGCCATTCCAGCCATGAAGTGTGAGTGAATGCTTCGTAACCAACCAACCAAAAACATTTCTTCTACCATCTGTCGTCGTTTTTTGTTTTTGTATTTTTTTTTGTTATTGTTGTTGTGTAGTGCAGTTTGTGTGTGTTGCTGGGTGTATGCTATGCCCGTGTTGTTTATTATGGCGTTTTGTATACTTCTTTTTGTATTGTGGCTTATTTTTTGTCTTTCTTGTTGTTGTTGCAATTGTATATACTATAGAAGGTTTTCTTATACAAAATATCTTCTTTTTCATTGGGTTTCTTTACTTTTGGTTAACTTGAGGATTGTAAAGTTTTAGTAATTGGGAGGTGATTCTGATGTTTGTGAAAAAAATCTCTTTAAATGTGAGAGTATTTCAATGTATAAATGTGTAACAAAAATGTATGTATTTTAGGTAAACATATATATATATATATATATATAAGTTTTTATGTGTATATGAAATTGGCTACAGCCGTTATAGTTTTTGTTCATGAAGCTGCAAGTATGTACATATAAAGTGTGTGTGTGTATGTTGTAAGTTTTTATATATTTTTAATTGCTGAATAGCCGTTACATTTATGCAACATAAACGTTATTAGGAAATCCTATTATTTTTCTGTGTAAATATGTATGTGTTTATTTGTACTTTAGTACATTTTATAAAAAATGTTTACAAATTAATAAAGAACATATTGACCAAATTCGAAGTTAGAAGAATTAACAAAAAACCAAACACACCCAAATGTTTATATTGAAATTACTTGTTATTTATAATATTGAGTTATATCGGTAAAAGGCTTTATTTAATCACTTCAAAGATTAAAGGTATTGAATCCAGGGCTGCTCTAGAATTGACTCTTAATGTAGAACGGAATATTTTATGTTTAGATTAAAATATAAACCCATCAGTGCACACATCGATTAGCTCCATTAAGCGAAACGCTGAAAAACGTTATGATGTAATGCATGTATGTTGATTTTGAAATTCCTTGGATAATATAAATTGAATTATACAATGTAGACGTCATAAGAACACCAGATTTTATTATACGTTGGCATTTAAATTTAAGAAATTTCAAAACTATATGTATTAAGCGGCTCCTACTTACTCATCGAAATTAAAGGGTCCAACAGAACTCCTTCGTCTCTGATATGTTGTCCAATACACGCTTTGACATTCAATGATTATCATATATGTTAATAAAGGGGCAATTTTGAAAATATTTGTCCGGAGTAGAGTTATCCCAGAAAAGTTGGCCGATAATTGAGCCACTCAGTTCACTCATCGATAAACTTTATAAAAAGAGTCCGAAACTAAAGTAACTGAAATTGCAAACTAAAAAAATGACCTGTAATTTTTTTAAAACAAAGTTATAATGAACGTTTTTTTTTCAGAAATAAAAAGATAATTTGTTCACTTATAAAAAACAGCGAATATAAACGCAACATTTATTTTGAAATAAAAATAAGAAATAATCTATGGAAAATTTAATTGACCCAATTTTTGCTATTCTTATAAATAAGCATAATACTGTGCAACACAAAAAATAATTACCGGGAAATTCCAACAGATTATGAAAGAGGGACTAAAAAAGGAAACACGTGTATCGTCATTTTGAAAGTTTACGTCGGGAGTAACCTAAAAGAGGGGGGAGGGGCAATTTTCCCCCTTGTCAAGAATTTTGATAATTTTCGAATTATGATTTCTTGAAATCCTTGCATTTTAGGTTATAGTCTCTTCGGTAATATTACTGATAAAATATCGAATATTTTGGTATACAACTTTAACCCTTAAGCGACTCATTGAAGGGGTCTTTTTAGTCCCCTTTTCATTCAAAATGGTGTTAAAGGTGCTCAGAATATTCTACAGAAATGTTCGCCATAATATATAAATCTGGTAATTTTCAGGAAACTTAAGACACATCACTCTCGACCTAATTCAGTACGCTGTGCTAAATTTCGTGCAAATCGAAAGATATATAGGGACTTTGGTAAACCATTTACATTAAATCGGGCAATTTTCTCCCTTTTCAAGAATTTTGATAATTTTCTCATTATGATTTCTTGAAATCCTTGCATTTTAGGTTATAGTCTCTTCGGCAATATACTGATAAAATATGGAATATTTTGGTATACAACTTTAACCCTCAACCGACTCATTGAAGGGGTCTTTTTGGTCCCCTTTTCCAGAAGTGATTGAAAACTTTTTCAAAACGGGGTTAAAGCTGGTTAGAATATTCTACAGAAATGTTCGCCATAATATTTTGTTTCTCAGAATAGACTAAAACTCAAAAATCAGCCTAAACGTAAAAAAATCTTGCCACATATTCCCACAAGATGTCGTTTAGGAAGGATAGTATAAGGGACAAAAATATTCTCCATCAATTTTTAGCATAAGTCACTGAACAAGAGAAATCTGTATATATAATGTATATACCGAAAATATAGTCATACATTTTGAACCAAAAATTCAAAATGTTCTCGTATTTTTTTACGAAGACATTTGTATTTGTTTCGACTAAGTGCATTGAAGTAACATGTAACTTAATTTTAGGTATATAATGTCAAAGAATAAAATATTCTACGCCAAAAATATTACAAAAAATATATATATATTTATATTCAATGGTTTTTAAGAAATTTACATTATAAAATTATATATAATAACAACAATTTTTTTGCAGACTTCAGCCAATTTGGTTGTAAAATGTTTCTAATAGACAAAAAATACCTTAAATCGGGAGATAGGAATATATGGGGGCTATAAAACAACTTGGACCCAGGGACCCCATTTTGGATTTCTATATTTGCTTTGACATTAAAAACATGTATGCAAAATTTTGGCCGCCTATGTCAAGTGGTTCGGCAGTTAATGAGTTCATATCCAATTTTTGGGTAAATACTCAAAATAGGGGTACCTTTGTATGGGGCATGGACATTTGGTACCCAAAAAGAACACTCTGTGCAGACATATCATTTTTGTAGGAAGATTCAAATTTAATATGTGATCAATAAAGACGAAATCGAACATAAGTATGAATAAGAGTTATGCGAATAAATCTGGACCGGCTTGAAAAAGAATTGACACATGCCTTTCTGTATCCTGCGCGTTGTTCAAAATTTCTTCTCATAGGGAGTTTATTTAAATCTGATTCTCTGTGAACAAAACCTCATTCTAAGCTCAATTTGATATGTGGATGGGTATTTGGTGCACATTTTAGATAAAAAATGACAGAAAATATATGAGATATAACATTCTAGGCTCCATAAAGTACGCTGTGGGTCTTTGATCCACCATGTGTCAGTTATATTTAAATAAGAACCGGGGCCACTTCGAGTTCGATCGAGTTTTGGGTGCCCGTCAATCGTTAAAAAACTATTTCAAAAATAACGCCTTTAACGTTTAAGGGTTCGCGATATCCGATGTCAGGTTTTGTAAAAGTTTCAACAATATATTATTTTAACATATTTGTAGAATTCCCTCTTTTAATACCCTTTAACAGGCAAAAGGAAACGAGATAGACACATAGTTCCTTTTGAGAATATGCATAGAATAACTTTCTGAGTCGATTTACGCATGTCCGTCCGTCTGTCCGTCCATGTATTTTTTGTGAACTAAGTACAGGTCGCATTTATCATCCGATTTGGATGAAATTTGACACCTATTTGGTCCAAGGACGAACCCTATTTGGAAAATCGGTTAAGATTTAAATATAGCTCCCTTATATATTTTCGTCCGATTTAATGTAAAAGTCCCTATATATCTTTCGATTTACACGAAATTTGGCACAGAGTACTGAATTAAACTTAGAATGATGCGTGTTAAGTTTCCTGAAAATCGGCTCAGATTTCGATATAGCTCCCATATATATTTTCGTCCGATTTAAGGTAAATGGTGCACCAAAGTCCCTTAATATCTTTCGATTTGCACGAAATTTGGCACCGCGTAATGAATTGCAGAATGACATGTTTATGGACCAATTTCATTTTACTGGTCCTTTAAAAATGCGACGTCTGTTAGGATTCATCTGTTGAATATACCCAAAGTGGTGAAGGGTATCATATAGTCGGCTCCGTCCGACTTTACTACTTTCCATACTGGTTTTATTTTTGATTTTTGCCTATGTTGCAGCTAATGAACGATATGTCACGACGTACGAAAATCTAAGGGAATTGATGAGGATTAGTGGCGAGATCCGAAACCATAATCTTCCCTGCATTATCCTTTGCCGGACAATCTCATATTTTCCCTCTAATAAATAATTGTTTTTATAAAATAACAAACTGGGATTACGCCTGACTATTTTGCAATAACGAAATACAAATGTTATCCGATATTATGTTATCTCAGATAGTATTTTTTGATCATATTATTTGTCCACTTGACCCGCTTAATATTGATCAATCATCTATCATAGCCATGCTTATTCATTGACCGTTTAAAAATTCGTGATATTCGGGTAAAAGTGTGACCTTTGCGTTGACTACAATTTTTAATTTAGATTAAATTGATTCCTCTAGTCACATCGACTAGAGGAATCAATTTAATCTAAGAAGATCGGTACGATAAAATATAAGTTTTAAAGGCGGTTATATAAATCCGACAATCTAGAACTACAGATGAGTCCGAAGTTGAATATTTTGGTTTTTTAGGAAATTTTCCTTATTATCAATGGTCGAATCTGATCCTATACGAGTTCCAGATGTCCTAATATCAAAATATTCGTAGCAGACCCCATAAAGAATAAATATTATGGATCGCTTTAGTATTCTATGACAATTAGCCATGGCTGTTAATATTATATTTAAGGTAGAGCTTAGAGCATATTGTGCATAAATTTCACTACTCCTAGGATGGTTGGTATTGCAGTTGGGATATATCGGTCTCTTTGCGATAACTCACATTTTTTTCTACAGTGGATGGAATTGCGGGTTATTGGAGGTGAAAAATCAATCAGAAAATTTTCAACATAGAATTCATTCTTTGGCATAGCGCCCCTATATATGTTCCGTATGATTTAAGTTAACGTTGAGTTTGGGTTATATTTTTTGCCCATTTTCGATAAATTATATTTAATATCATTGCATTCATACCATTGCCTCTTTCCAACCTCAACTAGAATATATTTTTTATATTGAACATTTTAAAGCGCAAGTCTGTCATATATTAGAGAGATTTTTTATATTACTTTTTAATAAGAACAACTATTGTAAAAAATTTTTATAGAATATAATAAAATGGCAACAATTACTAATTATTTATTTTTTCATAAATCATTTTAGAACAATCTAAAACATAAAACTGTATATTTTATTATAGCCGTTACGTGTTTGTTTAATTTATCAAATTAATGCATACGAAAAAAAGCCTACTAAATTGATTTCTTGGAATTGAAAAGCTGTTGGTTTTTTTTGGAGATTCTATAAAAAGCCTGCTTAACAAAATATAACAAAGAATAAAATAAAACCGAAAAAAATCAATTTTCGTTTAAATCCTTTTTGAAACCCCCTGCGGTTATATAAAGTACCACAATTGTGATCAATTGAGTTTTAATTTTTGTGTGTTCCGTTTTTTTTGTATTTGCAATTTGAACATTTCCAAAAATTTAATGTCAGTTACTTCTCAGCGGTAGTCTTGGGTTTTAGTTCGATGCTGCTACTCTGAATAGTAGAGTATGGAGTAGAGGCGTATGGAGAAGCAACCCTCTTTTGTTAGTCGAGGAAATAAGTTTCAACTATGATTTGAAACATATTATGTGTATCCTTGAAAAAAAAGGAAACTTCAACTACGTGCACACATATACGCACACACACACATATACGAAATTGTTCACTGACACAGTTGAGCGCACACTCTGCCATTCGATTCTACTGCTACGTTATATTGTATAAATTGTTACCAATACTCTTGAACAAAACAAAAGAACGAAAAGAAAAAAACAACAAAATAATATACTTTGTTTAAAAATTGTACGCTGCCAGTCTGTGTACTCCATCACTACCACTACTGCAATTGTGGTAAGTAAGAAAAACTCCGCCCTACTGTCTCATTGCCAAGGTGTATGTGTGTTTTCTGGTAAAGAGGGTGGAGCCTAAGAAAACTCTCCATGTGAGCAGTTGGCAGAGACGGAGAAGTTTTTGGAAAAAATTACAAATTTTCATTCATTATGTTGTTTATGATCTCTCTCTTCCAATTGCAACTGAGAGTGCCACTTTTTTATCCCTACGGAAGAGAGCGAGAGTGGTTTCTATGGCGCATGATGAGAATTCCAATTGGATTTTGTATCCTTGTTGTTGTTGTGGTAATTCTCCTTTATTCATTCATTCCTTCCACCATTTTTGGTTGTTACAAATTGTCGCACAGAAATGGCAACTGTTACGACGTCGCTGTTTCCTATCTATATATAACCCCCCAAATTTTTCTCTCTTTCTCTTCCATTAACACCCAATTACAACTACAAATTGCTGAACATTAGTATATACTCCAACTGAGGCAAACTGTGTAAATGGGGAGTTTTTATGGGATACTCCTTTATTGGTGTGATTGTTTTTTGTTGTTATTGTTATATATTTAATATTGCATGTCTGTATGTGTGTCTCCTCTGTACGTACTCCAAATTTGTGATTGTTAACTTTTGCTTCGTCTCTCTTTGCACAATTTCATTTGAAAAATGTTTTGCAATTTGATTTCTCCCAGGGTGGGCCAATGCCTCAGCAGGCAATACAAACAGCAAAAACACGAACACTATAGCAACTATTTGAAAAAATATAACTTATTTTTAAGTAGTAGTAATACTTAAGAGGGATTTTTTATTTATTTTCTTTAAAATAAAGTTGAATGAGCATTACAAAACTAAGGAGCGTGTGAAGTTTTGATGTTTTGGACTTTTCGAAGTAATAAAAATAGTTCGCAAAGTTTTTTTATAGCAACATAAAAATATGTATAAAACTGTGAAATTTTGAGAAATTTCATAATGTCCCATTCAAAAAAAAAAAAAAAAAATTGGAAATAATGTAAAAAATCTCAAAATGTTTATCAACAGCCTTTTACTGACAGAAACTAGAGGAAAATTATGAGAACTTTGAAGTTCAGAGCAACGTAATTAATTTAGCTAGTAGCTTTTGCATATTTCAAATAAAACAACATAATTTTCCAAACGGATCCAAAGTTTAAAATAGTATATGTATCGAACTTAAAGTTAATACAAATATGAAATATATCGACGAATTCATTCTTTTAAATGGAACACCCACACATTTCAAAAAAATCGATTTTTTATTTTAAGGGAACCCCACCCATTCTCGATTTTAATTTTTCAAGATTTTTAATGGGCTGGTAAATCAATACCAATACTTGTTAAGGTTTGTAACTTTGCACATATGTATTTGAAGATTTAAAAGAGAAGAAAAATAATTTACAAAAAAATTGTGTAATTGTTTTGTTGTTGTTCTTTGTAATTAAAGAAAAGTCCTTATTGTTGATGGCGGGCATGATAACTCCTCGCTGGAACATCGTAATCCGAAAATGCCAACGGTGTTAAAAAGAGTACATGTCTGGCTCTCGTAAGAACTAGGATTATAGATTTCGCTCTAAAATTAACAAAATGGCGGACATTTGAAAAAATATTTTTGGAAAATCGCCGATTTTTGACCAAAAACCAAGTTAAAAAATAAGGAAAATCTTCACCGATTGGCTTTATCCTAGTTCATACGATAGCTATACACTCACAGAGAAACGTGTAAAAATTTGGAATCGATTAGGTTATTAGTTTTTGAGTTATCTTGCCCGCCATTCGCAAAAGAGAAAAACGCGTTTAAAGTTTGAGAAGCCCTTTAGCCGACACTTGATGCTGACACAATGGCTATATGGCTATATCTTCAAGAGTTCGTGAGATTTTCACTTGAAATTTTGTAGGGATATTCTTGAATTAGTGTAGATTCGAGTTAAATCAAAAATAATTTTGACCCCGAGAATGGGGGGTCCCCTTAATTTAATTTCAATGTCTCAAAAATATCTTTTAACAATTTCAATTTTAAATTTTCAAAAACTCTTGAAGATATAATCGATTTAGTGTGTAAGCCACAGGTTGTGGCGACAGCACTTTAACACTTCAACACTTTAAAGGGGTTTTCTCGAAGCAGTGTTTTTACAATTAGCGGGCACGAAATATCAAAATCCATTAATCTAATCGTTCATCATATTTTCTACCTGGTTTGGGTCAAAAATATGTGATTTTCCTAAAAATAACTTTCCACTTTAGATCAATGCAGTACAAGAAAAAAAAAACATTTTGTAATTAATTTTTTTCTTTATTCTTTAAATACAGATATGCAAATCGAACACAGTTCCAAAATTTCGTATGTCTTGTATGTTTGTATGTCTGCGACGTGGAATTTTATCCTCTGAAACGCCGAAATGCATTTCTTAGTAATCTCGCTAGAAAAATGAGGTTAAAATCATCATAAAATATAAAAAAGGGGTGGGATCATTATATGGGGGCTATGTAAAAATGGAGCAATGGACTCATGGTTCCTTTTGAAAATATGTATAGAATCGCTTTCTGAGTTGATTTATGCATGTCCGTCCGTCCGTCTGTAGATGTTATATTGTAAATAACGTACAGGTCGCAATTATGATCCGATTTGATGAAATTTGGCAAAAGTCAGCAAAGAAGTCAACCCATTTCGTCAAAATCGATTCAGATTTAGATATATCTGTCATATATATTTTCTTCCGATTTTATGTAAATTGTGCACTAAAGAACCCAAGTTAGTACGATTGACGCACAATTCTGAACAATGTACTGAAGTAAATAAAAATTTATCTCCGGAAAGTTTCATTGAAATCGGTTCGGATCTAGATGTAGCTCCCACAGGGACGTACGCAGAGGGGGGCCCGGCCCCCCGGGCACTAAATATATGTTTGCAACAGTGATTTTTTTCATTTTGTACTACCGGGCCCCCTCGAAATGAAATCCTGTATACGTTGCTGAGCTCCCATATATATTTTCGTCCTATGGTTTGTCTGATTGACACGAAATTTTGTACAACGTATCAAATTAAGACTAAAATGACGTTATAACGTTTTGTGGAAATTGGAATTGAAAAGTTGAAGGTCTATCTTATAATGGTGTCAAATTAAATTATCTTGGTTGTCAGTTGATATCGGCACTACGAGATATTACGCGGCAGGAAGTTTCCTCTGCAATAAAACCATGTTCGCTTGTGTTGTCTTCTTGAAAACACATATTCTCAAACTTCTATACTGAAATTGCAGGCAAAGAAGTCAGCCCAGTAAAACCATTGAATTTGGTTTAAAATTTCAAGTGAAAATCTCAAACTCTTGAAGAGTTATTGTGTCAGCATCAAGCGATGGGAAGAGTTTCTCTAAAATGTAAAATCCATTTTTTCTTGGAACAGTGTTTTTACGAATGGCGGACACGAAACTTAAAAACTGTTAATTCAATCCGTTCAAATTTTAACACGTTATTTTGTATATTCTACATAGGATAAATGCAATTGACCATGATATTCCATATCGTCTAACTTAGTTGGTGATCGAAAAGATGACATTTTCCAATAATCCAATTTCAATGGTTCCCCCTTTTAATTTTTTGTGCGAAGTTAATAATTCTGGTTTATACCCGAGCCAGACATGTACTCTTTCGAATTCTGATGGAATAATTTGATTCGGATGTTCAACATAAAATTATGTTAATTAATTTTCTTGTCTTTTTATTACGTAAAAACCTATTTTACAAATCCGATCGATTTTCCGAAATTTTTTTTTCTACATCATCATTTATTTTTGATCATAATAAATTTCGTAGTAAATTTAGGTTCTTTGAAGAAACACTATTTTTAAAATATAAATTATTGTGTATGGTATTCGGTATTGGTATAAGAATCCCATTATTAGATATTTGATGGTGCTATTTTCCAACCGAAAAGCTCACACCACAGTTTAAGGATTTTCCAACTGAATTATCTCTAAGTTGGCATCGGATCAAATAGATCAACACCCCTACTTTAACGCCTTGTGGTATTTTCCCACTTAGCTACATGGAACTCTGATTTGGGCTCCTAATATGAAGCTCACCTCTTCGCTCCATCGACTAGCTTCGGTACCTCCACCACATGTTGTTCACATTTTAAAAATGATTATATCTCATACAAAACACTATTTTCATTGCTTTTGTAAAAAAATAGTTATAATTATACCTTGATATATCCTTGTGGATGTTTGATATTGAAAATTCTATATATCGGTCCCCACTATGGTATGCACCTCACATAACGATATGTCTACATTTTTGGTATTTTAATGTGTTCGAGAATTTGTTTGATCAAATGGTTATAATTTGGCATTCCTAGCAGAAAATGCTTAATATGGGTGCATAATCTAATATGTATGTAATATGTTTCATATTTTCTAAACTATGTAAATTGTCCACAAGATCCTTTTTTAATTAGCCCCCATATTTCAAACAAATATACTGGTATAGTTTTTCGAAGAAGAACCATATTATAAGGGTCCTAATCGAATAATTTAGGTTTTTCATTTTCCATCATTTCGGATTCTGCGTATATGTCTTCATTTTTTACATAGACCCCACATAACGGACCCGCCCAGATATGTTGGTATTTTGAAAGCCTTAGACGTATGTCGACATGTAGCGTCTTCAGTTTTAATCATAGTCCATTGTAATGAAATCAAATGTGTTTATATTGCTTCTGTGATTGTTCATGGCGAATATATCAAATTTCAGCCCTGTAAACTTTAAATATAGTGGGACACTTTGAATTGTGGCAACATTTTCCAAAAAATTAAATCAAGAGAAAAAATCCCGAATGCTATAACAATCGATCTGTATAAAAATTATAATGTCTATTATTGTAGCAAAGTCGATATTGACTTCAGTATAATTTATACCCTCCACCAGGTGGTCAAATGTGAATTAGTCACCTGAGACCATTCTATGTCGATTTAACCAATTGAAATCACTATACTACTCACAGGAAGGTTGCTATTGAAAATGGGACATATTGGCGTTTTATGTTAGGGTATATGGAGGCTACCCTAAAAAAAGGGCCGATATGTACGGTACTCAACAATTTTCGACATTTTGAGGTTTTTTGTAACCTTTTTAAACCGAATCGGTTCTGAGTTCCTTTTTTTTATTCTCATTTGGTGGTAAATTTTCCTATATAAAATCATCCACATTAAGGGCTTGCTGTCAAAAGAAAACTTAATATGTGGAACTCTGAAATATAGAATGTAAAATATCAGTCAAAATGATCTGGTTTAAGATAAGCAGTCTTCAGATTTTTGTACCTTGTACCTTTTTTATCCTTTAAAAAGCAATTTATAGTTTGGCAGAGTAATACGAATATATAATACTAACATTTGTTCTTTAGGGTATCATCAAGTCAATCCCTCTGACAGTTCCTTTTTTCGCAATTGTTTTTCCTTTTTTTTATATATTTCTATGTATGTAACAAGATAGAGTAACATGATGCTGGCAACTAAATTCATAGAAACAGAAAAACAACAACGTAACATGTCTAGAAACAAGTCCTTTTGGCAAACTTGTAAGATTGTACAAAAAAAGGATATACGAGCATACAACTGTTAAAAAGAAATTGAAAGACAGAAAGAAATAAGAAACGAAATACAATTTAAAATATAATTTCACGCTATGTTGAATACAACAACAGAACACATACAACGACGACATACATATATAGTAGTTAGACAAAGCAATGTTTATTAGAGTGGGTAGGTTTATTAGGAACTTTCCAGTTTTATTCAAGAAAGAAAATATCGAATAACATTTCAGACGTCTACTCTAAAAATCAATTTTAAAAAATCCACGCCTATTGCTGAACATTAAAAATCAATTTTAAAAAATCCACGCCTATTGCTGAACATTAAAAATCAATTTTAAAAAATCCACGCCTATTGCTGAACATTAAAAATCAATTTTAAAAAATCCACGCCTATTGCTGAACATTAAAAATCAATTTTAAAAAATCCACGCCTATTGCTGAACATTAAAAATCAATTTTAAAAAATCCACGCCTATTGCTGAACATTAAAAATCAATTTTAAAAAATCCACGCCTATTGCTGAACATTAAAAATCAATTTTAAAAAATCCACGCCTATTGCTGAACATTAAAAATCAATTTTAAAAAATCCACGCCTATTGCTGAACATTAAAAATCAATTTTAAAAAATCCACGCCTATTGCTGAACATTAAAAATCAATTTTAAAAAATCCACGCCTATTGCTGAACATTAAAAATCAATTTTAAAAAATCCACGCCTATTGCTGAACATTAAAAATCAATTTTAAAAAATCCACGCCTATTGCTGAACATTAAAAATCAATTTTAAAAAGTCCACGCCTATTGCTGAACATTAAAAATCAATTTTAAAAAATCCACGCCTATTGCTGAACATTAACCCTTTCAGTGTTTTTGTCGAATATATTCGACATTTAAAATTACTCTCTTCCTTTGCAATTTTTCGGTTATCCTATGTACCGTTACAGTTGATGTCTTTATTTTTGCTGAAAGATAGACAAAACTGTCCGAGGGTTAAAATAAGAATTAATTTTTTTTTCTAAACTCTGGGCCTTCATATGATTTTAAGTACAAAATTTTAGATTTTTATTGCGACAAAAATTTTCTTTGACACTGAAAGGGTTAAAAATCAATTTTAAAAAATCCACGCCTATTGCTGAGCATTAAAAATCAATTTTAAAAAATCCACGCCTATTGCTGAACATTAAAAATCAATTTTAAAAAATCCACGCCTATTGCTGAACATTAAAAATCAATTTTAAAAAATCCACGCCTATTGCTGAACATTAAAAATCAATTTTAAAAAATCCACGCCTATTGTTGAACATTAAAAATCAATTTTAAAAAATCCACGCCTATTGTTGAACATTAAAAATCAATTTTAAAAAATCCACGCCTATTGCTGAACATTAAAAATCAATTTTAAAAAATCCACGCCCATTGCTGAACATTAAAAATCAATTTTAAAAAATCCACGCCCATTGCTGAACATTAAAAATCAATTTTAAAAAATCCACGCCTATTGCTGAACATTAAAAATCAATTTTAAAAAATCCACGCCTATTGCTGAACATTAAAAATCAATTTTAAAAAATCCACGCCTATGGAAGCCACTTTTAAAAAATCCACGCCTATGGAAGCCACTTTTAAAAAATCCACGCCTATGGAAGCCACTTTTAAAAAATCCACGCCTATTGCTGAACATTAAAAATCAATTTTAAAAAATCCACGCCTATTGCTGAACATTAAAAATCAATTTTAAAAAATCCACGCCTATTGCTGAACATTAAAAATCAATTTTAAAAAATCCACGCCCATTGCTGAACATTAAAAATCAATTTTAAAAAATCCACGCCCATTGCTGAACATTAAAAATCAATTTTAAAAAATCCACGCCTATTGCTGAACATTAAAAATCAATTTTAAAAAATCCACGCCTATTGCTGAACATTAAAAATCAATTTTAAAAAATCCACGCCTATTGCTGAACATTAAAAATCAATTTTAAAAAATCCACGCCTATTGCTGAACATTAAAAATCAATTTTAAAAAATCCACGCCTATTGCTGAACATTAAAAATCAATTTTAAAAAATCCACGCCTATTGCTGAACATTAAAAATCAATTTTAAAAAATCCACGCCTATTGCTGAACATTAAAAATCAATTTTAAAAAATCCACGCCTATTGCTGAACATTAAAAATCAATTTTAAAAAATCCACGCCTATTGCTGAACATTAAAAATCAATTTTAAAAAATCCACGCCTATTGCTGGGACATTAAAAATCAATTTTAAAAAATCCACGCCTATTGCTGGGACATTAAAAATCAATTGTAAAAAATCCACGCCTATTGCTGGGACATTAAAAATCAATTTTAAAAAATCCACGCCTATTGCTGGGACATAAAAAATCAATTGTAAAAAATCCACGCCTATTGCTGGGACATTAAAAATCAATTTTAAAAAATCCACGCCTATTGCTGAGACATTAAAAATCAATTTTAAAAAATCCACGCCTATTGCTGGGACATTACAAATTAATTGTAAATTTTAAACGTCGTCAATACTAATATATATTTTCTTCACTGTAACAACAACTAAATATGCCATTTCAAATTAAAAACAGATATTATAATCCACTGTTATCAGGATGTACTAGTTTCGGATGGCTGGCAGGGAGGAGCGCCGTACAGCCCTAAGCTAAGATATTCAATTTTAGTTACTTGTAAAACATGCAAATTCTTCTCGCATTGTCTTTGCCTATGTCTCAATCATCCACCACAACAGCCATCACCTAATTCAAACCATTTCTCACAAACCGTTTGCCAGCGAACATCGTCGAACCGCCATTGTCGACATACCGTGCGAGTGTTTGAATTGTGAAATGCAAAACAAAAGGACGAACGAAAGAACATTGGAATCTTGACAAAGAATCTCTTTTGTATAATTTCAAGAGAATTTTTAAACAAAAGAAGCCCAGATAAGAAGGCATATGGTCGGACGGTCGAACAAAAATCCACGGTATCATCTAAAGTCGTAACAGAGTTCACTTCGAGTAGAAGAAGAATTGTATTCTTCATGGTGACAATTGAAGCAATAGAAGACGAAAAATATTTGACCTTCTTGTTTTCACATAGACCATGATGTTTCATAGCGGCGAAGTCTCCCTTCCACCCCGCCCTTTTCGTCACAAGCTTTAAATCTTACTGGTCTGGTGTAAGATTTGCTGGTAACTTTTGGCATTTTATGCTAAGCAACAAATATATGTGTGTGGGTTGGTTGGTTGGTTGGCTGGCTGGTGCGGGTTCAACAGATGTTTTGTCTGATATTAAACCGGAAATAAAACAATATCCGTTGAAATTTTGTTGTATTGTGGCAAACAGAAGATATGGCATTTCTTAAGAAACATCATTGCTGTTGGTTATAGTACCTTAATTTTTTTGTATATTTTTGTTGATATTTTCTGTTTCTGAATATTTTACAAAATGTTGTCACTCACAAATAATATTGTGACAACGGTCCTTTTTATTATTTTACTTTAATTGACAAAATGCGTGGCTTGTTGGTAGGCTGACTGACACATACACACACACACACTTTTAACGAAGGACATTTTGTGTGTATTGCCCAGAGTGTGTTTTTGGCGTGTTGGCGTTTTCGCACTTCAAATTAAATTAAAATATTTTTGGCTTTAGATTATGTCGAGGACTATTGATGTATGTTTATGACACACTTTGTTTTTTTTCGTGACATTTGGAAATAACGTTAGAATGCCAGGGATATGGGTGTATTGTTATTAGCGGCCGGTCATATACATTATGTTTTGCGTGATGTAACTTGTTGATTTTATTAAATAGCTATTAAATATACCAACGATTTAACTGTCTGAAAACTCTAAATGAAATGAGTTCTTATATGGGCACAGTTTCCATACAATCCACTGTGTAAAAGTTGTCAAGTTAGGCCGAGGGGAACATTTATCGGATTTGATTTTTGTTTGGCAAAAAACTACGATATGCTAAGTTCGGATCAAATAGGACACTCGTTTGATATTTGATTTACACATTTGAAAAATATACACTTAATTATGATGTACAAAGTTCCGACAAAATCAGCTGCCTCTAGCGCATCATGCAGACATTTGTAATTCGACACTCATCACAAGATTGCTGAGTATCTAATAGAGTTCATCGGTCTTGATGAAGGGAGGCTTGGAAGATAATATGTCTTGGAAGATAATAACTCACTGGGACCTAAATGAGGAGAATAAGGTGGGTGGTCAAGCAACTCGTACTTTAATTCGTTGATTTTAGTCATTGTTAAAACATTATTGTGCGCTATTTTTTGTGTTGTAAGCCAGGACGTTTTTCTCGAATTTGTACATTTAATTAGTCTAAAAGGAACCGAAACCGTTGCCATAACCTTACCAGCCGATTTAATTGTGTTTGCCTTCTTTGGGGCACATCCTCCAGCTTCAGTCCATTGTTTGGATTGTTCTTTTGTCTCTGGAGTATAGTGGTGGATCCCTGTTATTTTATTTCGCTTAAAACGATAAAAACAAGCTTGAGTAATGTTCATTCTTATGCGTTTTTGATCGACTGTTACCAAATGCGGCACCCATCTTGCAGAAAGCTTTTCATCTGTAGTTCTTCATGCAAAATAAAATGGACTCGATCATTTGAGATGTCCATGATATACGTATTGGCAATTTCACGCACTTTTATTCGTCGGTCATTTAATACCATAGGAGTATCATACACTTTGGCTAAAATTTGTGTTGTTGTTGCTGTTTTTGGACGTCCACTATGTGGTTCATCGTCAGTGTTTGTACGACCACGTTTGAATTCAGCAACCCAATTTCTACTGTTGCGTATTATGGAGCAATATTTAATGATAGCACGCATTTCTAATGTTTCCATTGCAAAACAATTGCGTATGCGTCATGTTAACGAACAACAAACTTATACAAAATTGTATGAGCCCCCGGATTGAACGTTGTCATATTTGAACTGACATTTATTCCCAGTAGAAAGTGTCTTGCAGACAACATTAACGAATCGTGTAAGACAATGGCAATTCCTTGAAGACACTTTGCAGAAAACAATGTGAAATCGTTGACGAAATTTACACACAAGTGTCGCAGTATTCATGCACGACAACTTGGGCGACAGGGTAAGCGAAGCTGTCGTTGACCACAACTTCGCGACTAATCTCCCTACTTTTCGTTAACGATAGATTCACAATTCGTTGATAAGTGTATACCTATTGTCATCAATCTTGTCGTCAATCATACCCCACTTAAAATTCAAATAAAATATATATATATATATACATATTTTTCATTTATATTTTTTATAGCATTAAATTTATCATATCATTTTATCATATAATATAAACAAGCACATTGCCTGAGAAATTGTCGTAATGATTATCTCCATTTTGACATCATCTGTAATGGAACAACCAAATTAAAATGCATTGGAATATGAAACATCATTCAGATATTACTTACAATATTTCACCAATTGCCATTTATTTGCCCCATCCTAAAGTAAAACAATGCATTTAAATAATTATATATTCTTTTTAACTTACCTATTTTAACCAAGAAAGCCCGTCTTCTTTATCTCAAATTTCTTATATATATATTTTCAGAATGAATTTTCTATTTGTTTCTGTCAATATTTCATAGTACACTCGATTCAGACTATATTTGTTTTGTTTTCATATTTCGAGAAGAACGATTCATGTGTTTAGTCATGAATGACAATTCCATAAATTTCGTCAACGTTTCGTTAACGAAATTGTCACGCAAGAGAGTATTTTCTACTGGGTTATTAATTTTTCACATATACTAATTCCATATAAAGATATGAATGTCGTCAATTTTATTCAAATTTTTCGAATTTTAAACTTGAATTTCGAAGAGTTTCAACCGGCTGGCAAATGAGCATACATTATGTTCGAAACTTGTAACTTTGTATTTGAAGACTTAAAGAAGAAGAAGAAAATAAATTGACAACATTTTGTTGTTTTTTCGATGACGGGCATAATTACTGATCACGGGAACATAATCGCCTATTTCGACCAAAAATCAAGCTGGAAAATAGGAACAGCTCTTGTCAAAACATATTTTGTGAAAATTGCGAATAATTTATTCGATACACCTATATGAAAAATATGGTATATAACAGACTGGCTATTATAAAGGCTGATCTGAAATCAGCGGAAAAAAGAGTTTGTAAATAATAGATATATGAAACAAAAAATCAAAAATTAAAAAAAAAAATTAAGAACTATGTTTGTTCCTTAGTCGTCAACTAGGTGCTAGTTGGGAATTCTATTGACTATAACTTACCTTAAGGCTTTATCGGATAGTACATGTCATACTTCTCCGCTACCGTAAGATGTTTCCTAATCATCTGTCATGGGGATATTATCGCATATACCAGTAAGGGTGGACTCACTGGAGTCCACATTTTTGTGATTGAAGACGGAGTCTTTTTGGATTTTTAGTCTTGTGAATATCCGTTCCGAGGGAGCCAAGCAACCCCACCTGATATATTCGAACAATTTGTTTTTGTATTTTATATCCTTCACCACACTGTGGTACCTAGTATTATTTCGTTGAGCATATGTTTGTAACAGGCAAAATGAAACGAGAATGACACATATTGAGAATATGCATAGAATCACCTTCTATGTCGATTTATACATGTCCGTCCGTCTGTCCACATCAAATTGTAAACAAAGGGAAAAATCGGTTTAGATTTAAATATGGCTGCCGTACATATTTTCGTTCGATTTAATGTAAACGGTGCACCAAAGCACCTATATTTCTTTTGATTTGCACGAAATTTGGCATAGCATACTGGTATGAGTCTAGAATGATGTGTGCTAAGTTTCGTGAAAATCTATTCAGATTTAGATATAGCTCCAATATACATTTTCTTCCGATTTTATTTAAATTGTTCACTAAAGACCAAAAGTTTGTCCGATTTGCATGCAATTTTGTGCAATGTACTGAAGTTAATGTAAAAAAAAATCTCTGGCATGTTTCGTTGAAATCGGACGAAAATAGATATGTGAGCTATATATCTATTTTCGTCCGATTTTAGGTAAATGGTGCACCAAACTCCTAATGTTTGTCCGATTGGCAAGAAATTTTCCACAATGTATCAAAGTGAGACTAGAATGGCGTTATTGCTTTTTGTTGAAATCGATGCAGATGCAGACATAGCTACCATATATATTCCGAACGGTTGTCTGATTGAGATTTTTGAAAAGTACGGCATACCGAATGCTGTGTATTAAGTTTGAATCATATCGATTTACACAAATTTGTCATATTGTACGCAAACGGCTATAAATCTACCCGGATTAAAGATAAACATCACATATTTTAGTTCGTTCAATTTCATGTCAATGTTCCTTCCAATAAGGCGACGACTGTTGGGATCAAATGTAGAATAAACCCAAAGTGGCGAAGGGTATAGTCGGCCCAGTAAGGTTTTAATTTTATAATTCCATTTTAAGTACAACCTCCCACTGAGATTAATCCTCTCATCCTTGTTTATTGAATTACCTTTAGATTTTATATAAAGTCACGCAGACTTTAAAAAAATTCCATGATTACTAGTTAATTTAGGGATGACAATATTCGACCCTTAAGTTCACTCGGTCATTTCATCCGAGATTTCTCTGCCTTGAGCTACCAATTTTCCGAATTGTCAAATTACAAAAATGAGCCTAAAATCTTCAAAATGCCTTAAATAAGACGAAAATGTGTTTATACTCCAAAACCCCGGAATTCAGAATAACAATCGCTTCGTTTAGACCTTTATATGGCGGTACGTCAAAAATATGGACCTATATTGGACATAGTATGCTAAAAACCCAATCATAAATACATATTACTATACCTCTCGTGATTCCAGCAAATATATGAAAATATACGATCGAACAATGATGCAGCATATTCCATTTGAATGACAGACTTTTTGTTTTCACTTCATTACTAAAAAATCATACCATTTATAACTGGTCATAGTTGGTAATAAATCATTACCTCTTCTATCCGGGACTGAGTTCAATAATTTCTGAGTGACGATGTTGAAAAACTATGACACGAATAAGGACTTGATGCCTGGTCAAAAAAGACAATATTTAAAGTCAAATGTTCAAAGATCAAAGATGCTATTATTTTGGTGCGATGTTATTAATCCTAGTCTATTCCAGTGGGAATTTTTTGTTTCAAATGATCTTGTTAGGGGAAGTAGTTACTAGAATACAAATCTGGGGACTTTGAGCTGTACATCAATAAAAGTGTATATCATGGTGGATCACGGGTTTAAAATGGCATGAGGTCAGAGTCGAAATTTCATATTTGTGTGAATATAATTTATATTTGAAATGCTATTTTCATATTAAAACTTCTAAGAAATTAAACATTTATTTTGTTCTTATGTTTAATCCGCAATTTTTGATTCATTTTATTAGATTTTCAAAGTCTGATTTCACGTGTTCAAAAATAATTTTATAAATTAAATTTTTAAAAATTTTGACTGGCATTTTTATTCAGCGTTCCCGAAACGTGTATAAATTATATTTATTTCATAAACCAACCTCTCTAATTAATTTATTTATATTTTTAAATACAATCCACTAAAATTATTCATCTCCTTAATTTATTAATTTATATATATAATTGTTATGTTCCATTAAATCTATCCACCAAACTCAATGACACAATTTTTAATTGTCATTGCCAATAACTTGACAATTTGCTGTTGTAATTGAATTCAGTTTTCACAAAATTGTATAGCAATATTAAAAAACCGGTAGTCAAAATATGATGAATCAATTTATTTAAAGAAAAAAGACAACATTTAAAAGTAAATATACTTAAAAACATTTTTGTACATTGTGTGGTTACATATACAACACAACATAACATATACACACATTCATACCACTAACAATTGTTGTTGTTACCAACTCACTGCCACTGTCGTGGCCAATGAACAACAAATATTTGTTAACATTTTAAGTTAAAACGGTTACTGCTTCTGTAGTTAAATAATATTTTTTTGTTTTTTTTTTATTTTTCTGCTTTTTGTTTTCAGGTTTCAATTAAAACAGATTTCTCATTTCTGTTTGATGTTGTGTGTGCGCGTGTGTGTGTGTTGCTAACTGATGTCACTCATAATGCCCCTGAGCACAGTGCAGGAGACCTCCTCAAATGGCCACAACAACAACCTCCGAAAAACAGACATTTACAAGTAATCGATGATCATTTGATGTCTTCAAGTTGTGGCATCTCGTAAAGTAAACAAAAGCGGTAACAAAACGGACTGCTGATGAAATAAAACGTTCGAAACAAAAGAGCCAAAAGTAGCAAACGTTTAAAGTGCAGATATTTTTTTTCGATGATATGTCCTCTACTTGGCATTCCCGGTTGCTGTTGGGTGGAATGTTGGCAAAGTTGTTTTACAGGTAAGCCTTGAAGATCATGATCCATAAAATTGATATTAAAACCAGTAAGGAAAGTAGTAAAGTCGGACGGGGCCGACTATATGATACCCTTCACCACTTTGGGTATATTCAAAAGATGAATCCTAACAGACGTCGCATTTTTAAAGGACCAGTAAAATGAAATTGGACTCATAAACATGTCATTCTGCAATCGATACTAAATTTTTCATTTGGTCAGATATATAAGCTATATCTAAATCTGAACCGATTTTCAGGAAACTTAACACACATCATTCTAGACCTAATTCATTACGCTGTGCCAAATTTCCTGCAAATCGAACGACATATAGTGACTTTGGTGGACAATTTACATTAAATCGGACGAAAATATATATGGGAGCTACATCTAAATCTGAACCGATTTTCAAGAAACTTAACACACATAATTCTAGACCTAATTTATTACGCTGTGTCAAATTTCGTACAAATCGAGAGATATATAGGGACTTTGGTGAACCATTTTCATTAAATGGGACGAAAATATATATGGGAGCTATATCTAAATCTGAACCGATTTTCAGGAAACTTAACACTCATTATTCTAGATCTAATTCATTACGCTGAAAGGTATATAGAGACTTTGGTGCACCATTTACATTAAATCGGACGAAACTATATATAGGAGCTATATGTAAATCTGAGCTAATATATAGGGACTTTAGTGCACTATTTACTTTTAATAGGACGAAAATATATATGAGAGCTATATATAAATCTGAACCGATCTTCAAGAAACTTAACACACTTAATTCTAGACCTAATTCGTTAGGCTGTGCCAAATTTCCTGCAAATCGAAAAATATATAGTGACTTTGGTGGGCCATTTACATTAAATCGGACGTAAATATATTTGGGAGCTATATCTAAATCTGAACCGAATTTCAAGAAACTTAACACACATAATTCTAGACCTAATTTATAACGCTGTGCCAAATTTCGTGCAAATGGAAAGATATATAGGGACTTTGGTGCACCATCGAGAGATATATATAGGGACTTTGGTGAACCATTTTCATTAAATGGGACGAAAATATATATGCGAGCTATATCTAAATCTGAACCGATTTTCAGGAAACTTAACACTCAATATTCTAGATCTAATTCATTACGCTGAAAGGTATATAGAGACTTTGGTGCACCATTTACATTAAATCGGACGAAACTATATATAGGAGCTATATGTAAATCTGAGCTAATATATAGGGACTTTAGTGCACTATTTACTTTTAATAGGACGAAAATATATATGGAAGCTATATCTAAATCTGAACCGATTTTCAAGAAACTTAACACACTTCATTCTAGACCTAATTCGTTACGCTGTGCCAAATTTCCTGCAAATCGAAATATACATAGTGACTTTGGTGGACCATTTACATTAAATCGGACGAAAATATGTATGGGAGTTATATCTAAATCTGAACCGATTTTCAAGAAACATACCCCACACATAATTTTCGACCTAATTTATTACGCTGTGTCAAATTACGTGTAAATCGATAATTTTTCGACCTAATTTATTACATAATTTTCGACCTAATTTATTACGCTGTGTCAAATTACGTGTAAATCGATAGATATATAGAGGCT
This sequence comes from Musca vetustissima, assembly GCF_032173495.1. Taxonomy (NCBI): domain Eukaryota; kingdom Metazoa; phylum Arthropoda; class Insecta; order Diptera; family Muscidae; genus Musca; species Musca vetustissima. Next base: position 47,617 of record NW_026889254.1, read on the forward strand.
TTGGTGCACTATTTACATTTAATAGGACGAAAATATATATGAGAGTTATATCTAAATCTGAACCGATCTTCAAGAAACTTAACACACTTAATTCTAGACCTAATTCGTTAGGCTGTGCCAAATTTCCTGCAAATCGAAAGATATATAGTGACTTTGGTGGGCCATTTACATTAAATCGGACGTAAATATATTTGGGAGCTATATCTAAATCTGAACCGAATTTCAAGAAACTTAACATAATTTTAGACCTAATTTATAACGCTGTGCCAAATTTCGTGCAAATCGAAAGATATATAGGGTCTTTGGTGCACCATTTCCATTAAATCGGACGAAAATATATATGGGAGCTATATCTAAATCTGAGCCGATTTTTCCCAATTTCAATAGGGTTCGTCCTTGGGCCAAATAAGTGACATATGCCAAATTTCATCCAAATCGGATTATAAATGCGACCTCTACTTTGTTCACAAAAATACATGGACGGACAGACGGACGGACATTCGTAAATCGACTCAAAAAGTGATTCTATGCATATTCTCAAAAGGAACCATGTGTCTATCTCGTTTCCTTTTGCCTGTTACAAACATATGTACCACAGTGTGCTGAAGGGTATAAAAAGACAAATTGGCGACTTCGAAGATCAAGAGTCGACATTTATTAATTCAATATAAAAAGTTGATAAATCGGGATAATACTTATCCCTTAAAAACAACATAAATTATAAAGCCAATTCGTCGAGGTATACCTGTACGCTATGGTATGAACGTTTACGTCAATGTCACTTGTTTGCATTTTTTTGGTATTCCATAACGCCTCTTTTATAGATTCTTTTCGGAATGGAGAAGAATTAATAAATAAAATATAATTTGTATAAAGAGCCACTGCTTCCTTTTGCTTAATTTTTAATATGCTTAACATTTTTTTAGTTTTTTAAAAAATTGCATCAACATTCATGGTCAGGTGAGAAATAAATAAATATGATATCATGTATAGCAAAATATGTAGAATAGTATGAAAATCTCTGAAAATATAATGGATGAATCCAGAAGAAGCATATTTCATAAATATATTTTCTCCTTCCAATTAAATAAAAAAATAATATTTGAACACCCACTGCACTTGAAATCCCCACTCACACACATTGCATCGGAGGAAACCAAAATAAAATCAAAACAACTCATAATTGTCACTTCAACTAATTTGCATAAAATGCTACCATGTTGCAGCAGCAGCAACTATCCATCCATCCGTCCTCCATCGACATTTACCAATACTACTAATATTGTGTTGGGGTCTTGTTGTTGCTGAAGTAGTTATTTGATTTTAGTTTTCAATACAAGCCGACAAAGTGACATGTTGTTTTCTTTCTTTTACGAACCACTTAAGTGGTTCGTTGTGTTTGTCACTCATATTTTTTATGTTATTCTTATAATGATGAGCTGACACGACGACCACCATCGTTGACGAATGCCAATTAATTACAAAGTAAAGGAAACCGAAATTTCCCCCCAAATTGTCAAATGTTAGACACAGATGTGTGGCAGGAAAAGTGACTGACTGGGCATTTGTGTAAACAAAGATGAATATGTCAAATTTTGTATTGAAAAAAAAGACATTTGATATTTAGGAAATTTCCCCAAATATACCATCCGTTTTAAATATGATCAGATTTAATTAAATATGGATATTATTAATAGTATTTTTTGTATGGAGTACATTATAATGTCATTTACAGAAGTGTAGATGTTAATTTACAAAAGTGAAGATGTAATGACGAGCAAAATGCTATCTAATAAATTTGGGTTTCTAGGAGGTTAATGATTCGCAATTAATTAATATTGGCCCACGAACTAAATTTTGGAAGAATTTTGAGACTGCAAATGTGTGAGAATGATAGCTCTCTTACAACCTTTGAAAACCCCAATTGTATATTTAAAGCCTTGATCGGAGACTGCAGTTAGGACCATCCAAAATTCGGAAACTTTATAGAGGAAATTTGAAAATATATCGAAAATCTGAAATACCTACTTTTCAGGTTAAAACCATAAAAATATCTAAAATGGAACGATACCTTTATATGCGAGCTATGTCAATATATGGACTTATATCGAACAATGTTATAAACATGTTTTTTACTTTTCAAGATCCCTGAATGCCAATGCTTCGACTGTTCAATGCAGATGTGTAAGAACTCCAATTGTCATGAAGTTTTTATACAATACACCATAGTATGGAGGGTGTATTAACCTTGTTTTTCCGTTTGTATCTCATCGAAATAATCATTTCCGATCCTATAAGGTATATAGAATCTTCATCAGCGTAAAATTCTATGACGATTTAAATATGTCCGCTCAATCGATTTATCTCAATTTGTTTGTAATCGCAAAATGTTATATTTTGTCTGCAGAAAGGTCATGCCACGTTTGGGCATAGCTCCCATATAAGGGTAACCCAAAATTTTGGGTAGTTTAGGGTTCTTGAGCGCTTTATTTTAACCGAAATCGCTAAAATTTGCTACATTGTGTACTTATTGGGTACAAAATTTCTCCACTAAAAATTATGAATATAGGTCCAGTTTTTCGGGTAATTTTAAACGTATTTTTCAACCGAATTGACTGTAATTTGGTATTTTGAATTCTTATTGGGTAGCAAATCTCTCCACTAAAATTATAAATATCAATTTTTTCGGGTAGGCCCCATTATGAGAACTCCCAATTTTTCGGTATTTTAGAATTTAAAATTTTCAATTGACCATTTCCATTTTCTACTTTTAACCCTCTAACTAACCAATTTTGTACACACCTCTGGCAAATTCGTATTGCTTATCTTTTCTAGCAATCACATAAATCGTCTATCAAATGATATTTACCGTTAGAATTAATGCAGGCTCGCCGGTAACAGGGTTAATCTGTCGTTAGGTTTCACAGCTCTACGTTACTTATGACATTGGCCCAGAATATTCAGCATATGATCCTGAGGCATTTGTTTATGAATACCTGTAGCTTCTGCCTTATAGCAGACTCGATTTTATACACCCTTTGTTGTCCTGGATATAGTTGAGTTTTTCCAAACACCTTGCAAATACGGTCTAGCTTTTGTTAGCGTCCATTTCTGCACCACAATTTTTTGCTACAGTGCATCATAGATATCAGAGGCTATGACGTTTTAATTGATGGGCCTTGCAGAATGATGTTTTCTGTACTGATGTTGTTAATTTCCTTGGCTTTAGATATATTGTTATTAATCTCAAGATCAACAATGTTGGAGATCTTGTGAGATCATATATACATATATCATCCGCACTATCTAAGACTTCGAGTTGTCGCGAGAGACTCTACGTTCTTGACGAACAGACTTTATTCATTATTTCAAGCGGTAAAATTGTGAATCCTCGTACTTCACTTTTATTTTATGGGGTACTCCATATTTGATCAGTGCTACCTATATGACAGTTGTCTGATGGTGTCGAAAGCTTTTTTAGAGTCGATGAACAGTTGATACATGGTGTGTGCCCTTCTATACAGGTTTATACCCTCAGCCTTATGTCACTTTTCTACGGCAAAAATGTGCCGAAATATTGATTTTTGGACCAAATCCGTTTAAGACAATTTCGAATCGATTTACAAATGTCCGTCCGTCAGTTTGTCATGGAAAGACAAACTTTACACACTGCAATATTTTTTCCAAGTTCAAAGGTAGGGAATATCGATCCACTCCTTCTGGTACGTACCCCACAAAATGTTCAAAATTATGCTAAAACACGTTTATAATATCATGTGAACGAACTATTCGATTTGGAATAAGCTTTACACAACCTATTATGTTTACAAAGCCTAGATCAAGTCCGAAGACGGGACCCATTGATCCACTCCTCGTACATCCCCTCAAAGGGTCAACTCCTTCTAGTACCTCCCCCACAAAGGGTAAAAATTTTCAATATTTATAAAGCCAATATTGGGTGAATACAATGTCGAATTATTATCTTTACCAAGCCTAGATGAAGTCCGAAGATGGGACCTTTTGGTCCAATCCATCTAGAGAGGGTCAATATTTTATAAACTTGTAAATTTAATTATATTGAAACTAATTAAATATATGTTACAGAATGCAAATGTCTAGGTCTATTTTCCGAACCGCTACATTGAGCAATCTTTAGTCATAATTTGATTTTCGAAATATTAATCGATCATTACCAAAAATAATATGAGTCTTTGAACAGAATACATCCGACATGAACGCCGATGGGCTTACATAGCTAGATAGATTCAGCTAGTCGAGAGAGATTGGTATACTAAAAAGTGGCGTTACAAACACTCAAAACATAGATGTACTCGTATGCAGTACAACGAGGCGGTACCTTTATATGTGTTTATATAGTAAAAATTCGGCAAACAGTTTTTTACATACCTAAAAACCTGAATGCCAAATTACAGCATTGTGCCTAATACCATTCAAAATCCGGGATATATAAAAACGTGGACTTATAGATTTCATTCCTTAAATATTGCGACCTTTATCGCAATTTCTAGAATATGTTTAGTACATGGGGTCTCCGTTAAATATTTCAGAAGATTACAAAGGGAATAAGAAATTTAATTTAAGTGAGGGCTTTATATCGAATACGCGATTGCCGAATGTGTCCCGATGCCGAAGGTGCCCCAGTCTCCCCTACCCGCAAACAAATATTTTAAATGACGAATATCATTTTGGTTTCTATAATCTCACTATGGGATGACACTTCAAAATGCCATTTTTTAACCTCAAATTATATATCTACTTTATTGCACGATGTCACAGGTGTGTATACTTCAAGGTAGGTGATCTTTAAGCGAGCCTTACACATTGATAAACATACCCTCCATTCGAAAATATATTTCACGAAAGGACTTAATTATGTTGCTGGGATTAAACAAAGACAAATAATATATGATTTCTCAATTTAGTCCTTAAATAAATAAATAAAGTCAAATCACAAATCATTCCCACGGTCTTTGAAATATTACAAAAAGAAACAACAAAACAAGAAATTCCCCCATAGCTGTAAAAACAACAACTGCAACTAATAAAACAACAATATTAATTTAAAGATTCCGAGCGTACAAAGAAAAAGCAACACAAAATACCAAATATAGCTCGCAAAAAAGCAAACAAATATCGACGAACAAGCAAGGATATTAATGTTGTTATATCCTTATTCTCATGGTTACAAAAAAAAAAAAAAAAAAAAACGAAATCAAAAGCATCAGTTTTCTCAAACCTTCTTTTCTACTGTAAAGCAAAGCAAATAAACTGGCAAATAAGCAGGTGTAACAATGATGATGGTGGTGGTTGGCTGACTGACAGACAGGCGAACTGGCTGTTGAATGCCACAAAGAATCGTACCTTTACGCGAATTGAATCAATGGCCAAATTTTAGGTTGTTAATTTCAGCATGCCCACACCATGGAATGAGTTCAGAGTTCATTTGATATTTATCTTTGAACCGCAGCCAAAACCAACAAACAAACATTTCATTTTCCAACAAACCAAAAAGAATAAAATATAGACACAAAAGAAACAAACAGTGGAGTGGAGATGCTAAAAGAGGAGCCAACGAAAATTGGTGGCGGACAGACGTACACCCCGTAACGCAGACTCAAACGCCTAGCCCGGCAATCAAAAATCATGCCGCCGCAAATACTTTGTATTTTTTTCTGGCCCGGCAGTCTATTTGTCTATTCGACATTTTTGTTCCTCCTAACGAGGATGCCAATTTTGCCATCAAATGAAATGATCTTCTCCTTTCTCTAACATTTCAACCTGTTTGTTGTTGCCTCGTCCTTCCATTTGTGTGTCAGTCAAAAAATGTTTTTCTTTGTACAATTCAAAGACAAGAAAAAAGGATTCAATTCCATCAACTAAATAGACAAACCAAACCACAATGAAAACGCCAAGTGTGGAAAAGTATCAATTACGCTTTGCAAATGAATACCCATTCAAGCGGATTTAATTTCTTCATTGTGAGCATTGTGAGAATTTCTATGTTTTTTGCAAGACAATGCAAAAGAAAGAAAATGTTGCAATATCAGGAGTTATGACGCAATAACATCATTACAGAATATTAACCAAATAGTCAAGTGTTTTTACAAGAAGTTTTGCTTTGTGTAAAAATTTTTCTCACAATCCTTCTTTTTATTTGGGAAATAGAAATCTTTCATATGTCAGGTGTAAAGGGTAATGGATATCCATCACAGCTCGCAACAATAAGAACAATAAAATGTAAAGAAAAAAATAGCGCCGAAACTATTCACTATGATCAACAATATGCGCATTAATATTGAATGAATTTGTAGGACTGGGCCGACTATATGATACCCTTAACCAGTTTGGGTATATTCTACATATGCATCCTAACTATTCCTTCGAGGTAACGTTGACATGAAATTGAAAAATTTAAATATGTAATCTTTATCAATAAGTGAACCGACTAACATCAATCCATACACATGCTTTTCTGCAACCTATGCTAAATTTCATTTCATTCTGGCAGATTAAGAATCGATTGCGTACAATGTCAACCAATACTCTCTGTCATCTTCTCTCTCCTATATTCTTAGGAGTAAATATGCACAACATCTAGTGCGAATTTTGCCATTTTTCACACAAAAGTCTGGGTCAATTTGACCCACTAATGCTCCTTGGTTATATCCCTTTTCCTGTGTAAAGTTTCGTATGTCAAGTTTGCCTTAAATCGGCCCAGATTTACACATACCTAATGTTAGCCCATTTTATATAAATGAAACTCCAATGTCCCACTAATTCCGAATGACACGTGTATGGATTAAAAAAAATCGGTTGATAGAGATCACATCCTGAATTTCGCACAGGTTTATGTTAGTGTTCACCAAAAGTAACACGTCTGACCGATGCACTATAGGTCAAATGACCGGTTTTTCTGTGCAAAATTGAAAAAAATCAAAGTGTCGTTATTCACGAGTTGTTGTTGTTTTTGTATTTAGAACACTCCAAAATAGAGACACGTGATATTTATCAGTGCTAAATATAAAGTACCGTTATACAGCTGGCCGTCCAAGTCGCTCAATACAATTTATTCTATAAATATGCTTATATTTCTTTGGGGCTTAGTCAACTTTGAGTGCGTATTATTTCGATTGTGTTTAAAATAATTAATTAGTGTAAAATGGAAAATATAGATACAAGTGAGCATATTTATATTAAATCAAAACATTTTTATGTTTGCGACACTATACTTGAAAATAACCCTTTAGTCTACGAAGACTTTAAAAAGTTAAAGTAATTTGATAGATTTACTTTCAGTAAGCTATTAAAAATAAAAGACCCAATATGACCTCTTAGAAATTTTGCACATAAATTAAGTGATAAGTATTGAGTTAATTTAAATTTATTTCAAGTTGCGATTTTTTTGCAACTTTTTTTTATAAAAAATCTAACTTTTTGAAATATGGCGAAAAGAAGGTAACAAAAAGAAAAAACCCTGTTGCTGTTTTCAAACATGTAGTGAGCAAAATTGATGTCGACAACATTTCGGATGAAAGAGAGAAATTTCTAAAGCTAAAAAATTAGCGCAAAATTTGGAAAAATGCCACAGAAAGATGAATGTTTTCAAAGACACCCAGTAAGGAAAGATCAAAAGTCAGACTGGGCCGACTATATGATACCCTTTACCACTTTGGGTACAAACAAAAAATGATAATGTAATATCCTGTTGATAGAAGAGACATACCATCTTTGGATGACCATTAGCATGGAATCGGGTAAAAAACAAATGTGATCTACATAGTTATTTGAGCCAGTAAAAACCATTCACATGACATTCTGAAATCTATAAGAAAATTGCATGCCAATCGCATAAATATTGAAAGTTTAGTGCACCATTTACCTAAAATGTCAATATGGACCGATTTCAAGGAAACGTCATACATGCCAAACTGGACTGAATTCAGTACGCTGTGCAAAATTTCGTTTAAATCGGACCATTATTGGGAGTTTGGTGCACCATTTACATAAAATCGGACGAAACTATATATGTGTGCTGGACCGATTTCAGCAAAACTTCACAGATGTCAAACTCGACTAAATTCCGTACGCTGTGCAAAATTTTGTCCCAATCGGGCAAACATTTTCAGTTTGGTGCACCATTTACCTAAAATCGGACGAAACTATATATGGGAGCTATATCTAAATCAGAACCGATTCCAACAAAACTTCGCATACATCAATCTGGACATAATTCAATACTCTATGTAAAATTTTGTCTCAATCGGACCAATATTGGCAGTATGGTGCTCTATTTACATAAAATCGGAGGAAACTATATATGGGAGGTATATCTAAAACTGAACCGATTTCAACAAAACTTGGCACATATCAATCTAAACCTAATTCAGTTCTCTGTGCAAAATGTCTCTATTGGACCAATATTGGCTGTATGGTGCTCTGTTTACATAAAATCGGACGAATATATATATCCAAATCTGAACCGATTTCTTCCAAATTTAACAAAAACGATTCAAGTAACACAAAAAAATAAGTTGGGCCAAATTTCATGGCGAATACTATGATTTTGTTGCCGCTATTAATTTAGCACAGAAAAAGTGGTCATTTGACCTATAGTGCGATGGTGGTATGTTCATATACCATGAAAATTATTGAAGTGCACTAATAAAATTATATTTAGCTAGACTAATTAAACTTTAGCTTTACACTGGACAAGCCTAAAAAAGCTGGACATTCCAGCCAAGTCCAGTCAACACTAATTGGTAGCCTTTGCAATGCTTCTGGCTGATCTTCATTTCAAAATTTAAAGTTTGTTTATTTACGTACCCATTGAATCATGGATAATTTAGAAGAATAAATATTAATATCATGCAAATCTGATATTCCGAGTTGATCATATCGTCATATATCGGTCCACGTTTTGGAGTAGCCCCCAAATTTTCAAGGTATCCCCCATATGGCCCGGTACACCCGAGTATTCGGTATTTTGGACACGTTTTCCAACAAACTTTGATGTAATTTTATATTTTGGGTTCTCGTTGTATAGCACATTTCAGTACTAAAAATGTTTAATATTGACTCACGTCAATATTACCCCCACAATATGGTACCCCCCAATATGAGGATTGGCTGTAGTTTAGAATTTGGGTTCTCATAACACTACCACCACGTCTGCGCATTAAAAATGATATCAAGTCGGTATTTTGAGAATTTTGGACACGTATTTCAATCGAATTAACTGTAATTTGGTATTTTGTATTACCTTTGACAAATCTCACTATCAATATAGATCCCCGTTTTATTATAGCCCTATATAACGGTAGTCCGTCTATTAGATATTTGGAGAATTTCAATCATCTAGTTCTCATGTATTTTTCGGGGTTTTCAAAGACCTATTATAAAATGAGTTGTCTCCTAGGAACCAAAAATAACTAATTTGAGTCTAAAACGCACAGCGGCCAAACTTAACAACCCCCTTTTCCTCTTTTGAAACCCCCTTCTTTTATCTCCTCAATCAAAAAATCTGGAGTCCCATATCCGGTCCGGTTTCATTTTTAGTCAAAAACTCACGCATAAGTGCGTCTCTGGCGAATTGGAAGGCTTTTAAAATGCACCACGCAGTCGACGAAAACAAAATTGACGTGTTTTTCGGTCTTAACGCTTCTGGACGTTTCATTGGAATGATTGGATTCAAATACCCTTTGTCCATGATTTGTCGCCAGTTATGACCTTTTAGAGATAACGGATTGTCGTTGATGTTCAACAGCTTCTGATTTCCATGTGACGTTGTTTTTGTCCAAAATTTGGCAATTAATGAATAATCTTAGCTGCCGCACCTTCCATATCATAACCATCCTTACAAATAGGACAACGATATGTCAGTATCATCAGCGAACTCTTTGATAGTGCTACGATGATTATAAAAAATCTTTTTCTTTAGTACTTCAAGGCTTTTACCATTTGTTCATATTCTCGGCCGTAAACCGGTTATACCACAATTGAACTTATATTCTGTCTACAATACCCTCACCAAATGCCACAATAAATATTATAAATTTCCTTTTTAAATCAGACTTCGTACATCAATTGATATTGATTAACAAACAAAATTTAATACTTTTGCCAATCTATCATCAAATGTACAGCATTCATTTCAACTCTTCGTATGCTTATAGTAAAAAAGTTCAAAACTATAAATTTTAAATTTTGAAGAATTTAGCTATTGTCCAAAATTTAGTATTATCGTAAACTTTTTGTCGAACTTTCAACACTGCTCTGATCTAATTCTATTCGTTCATGACAGTTGTAATAGATTTACTACAAGTGTAGTACATATTTCCAAAATCAATTGTTTAATTCCTTATCAAACCATTCTTCAGACCTCCATCTTATCCTGCTAGTCGATGGTATCGGAAACTATGTTTAAACTCGGTGCAACAATATCGGTTCAATGATTAGCATCTCAATTGCAACAGGAGTCCAGTGGGCCTATTCTGTAACTTTTAACAACATTCGATATTGTTTAAATTTCTTTTGTTATTGTAAAAACAACAAAACAAACAAATGAAATTGTTGTAAAATAAACAATGTCGAATGTTGTTAAAATGTTACAGAATAGGCCTACAGGTTTCATTTAGCATTGACTGTAATCGTAAACTGTAATCTGGCAATTTTGTAGTCAACTTTCATGCGCTCAATGGATGGGTTGATGACAGGAAATTCTTTGCAAATACGGCCAAGCACACCCCTCTTGAAAAAAGGTCATTATTGTTGCTGATGATGTAGTGGCACAGTTGTGCACATAGTTTCTGTTATTTTTTTTTAATAGTTTCAAGAATATTACATTTAGATATTTTAGGTATTTTTTATTCAAACTGCATTGGTATTATAATTTTATTACAGAGTTATTTGACTGGGTCCATTTGGAGGATTTGACCTAGTGTTTGCAAATATTTGAAAATGTCCAATATTGATTATACCAATACCAGGATTTATAACTTTTTGATAGATTAATAACATTATAAATATACATGAGTAAACCCATCCAAACGTATTAAACTCTATCCCAGTAGTGATAAAATTATATAATCTTACCGATGATATGGTATGGTACTACCTTTATCAGCAACCAATTTTCACCACTCATATGTATCCTATATGAAATAATTGTCTAACAGTATTTAATAAGCAGTTATCATCTGTTATAACTTCCATATGTCAAAAATGGCATTCAACAGAAATACGTTACATAATGCGAAATATACTTACTCATATTTCATTCATATATACGAATAAAGTATTTGGTGTCACGGTAATGACACAAACCTGACCTTTAAATGCCTGTAGGGATAAAAAATGGAAACGGCTACAACAAATGACAAACAACTGTTGTAATTATTTTTTATGAATTAAAAAAGCGAGACTTCATCATTTGGAAACCATTTTTTCCAGCTGTGAATTTTATTTGATTTTTATTAGATTTTCAGTTGCAAATCTAAGGGGTTGCCAATGTCAACGGGGGTTGAGGGTTTTGTTTTGTTTGTAATAGTAATAAGGAAGACAGTTAATAAAAATGAAAAATTCATAACATCTATTTTTTTAATTAAATGAAGCCATGACACATTTTTGGTGGGCGAAAAAAAGATTTCATGACTAAAGTATCGGATATTCTCCTTTAACTGTATTTTTTTATGAGTTATTAAAAAATATATCAATATCTGTGTGCAGGAAAAGTTCACTGAAATGAGTTTCTAAGTAGATGGGGAAGGTCCATAGAAATCTTGTCCTTAAAAAAATATTCTTTAATAAATCCACGCCTTATATTGGCCTTGAAAAAAATATTCTTTAATAAATCCACGCCTTATATTGGCCTTGAAAAAAATATTCTTTAATAAATCCACGCCTTATATTGGCCTTGAAAAAAATATTCTTTAATAAATCCACGCCTTATATTGGCCTTGAAAAAAATATTCTTTAAAAAATTCACGCCTTGGTGTTGGCCCTTGAAAAAAATATTCTTTAATAAATCCACGCCTTATATTGGCCCTTGAAAAAAATATTCTTTAATAAATCCACGCCTTATATTGGCCCTTGAAAAAAATATTCTTTAATAAATCCACGCCTTATATTGGCCCTTGAAAAAAATATTCTTTAATAAATCCACGCCTTATATTGGCCCTTGAAAAAAATATTCTTTAATAAATCCACGCCTTATATTGGCCCTTGAAAAAAATATTCTTTAATAAATCCACGCCTTATATTGGCCCTTGAAAAAAATATTCTTTAATAAATCCACGCCTTATATTGGCCCTTGAAAAAAATATTCTTTAATAAATCCACGCCTTATATTGGCCCTTGAAAAAAATATTCTTTAATAAATCCACGCCTTATATTGGCCCTTGAAAAAAATATTCTTTAATAAATCCACGCCTTATATTGGCCCTTGAAAAAAATATTCTTTAATAAATCCACGCCTTATATTGGCCCTTGAAAAAAATATTCTTTAATAAATCCACGCCTTATATTGGCCCTTGAAAAAAATATTCTTTAATAAATCCACGCCTTATATTGGCCCTTGAAAAAAATATTCTTTAATAAATCCACGCCTTATATTGGCCCTTGAAAAAAATATTCTTTAATAAATCCACGCCTTATATTGGCCCTTGAAAAAAATATTCTTTAATAAATCCACGCCTTATATTGGCCCTTGAAAAAAATATTCTTTAATAAATCCACGCCTTATATTGGCCCTTGAAAAAAATATTCTTTAATAAATCCACGCCTTATATTGGCCCTTGAAAAAAATATTCTTTAATAAATCCACGCCTTATATTGGCCCTTGAAAAAAATATTCTTTAATAAATCCACGCCTTATATTGGCCCTTGAAAAAAATATTCTTTAATAAATCCACGCCTTATATTGGCCTTTGAAAAAAATATTCGTTAATAAATCCACGCCTCAGTTGGCCCTTGAAAAATATTCTTTAATAAATCCATGCCTTAGGCTGCTTGGAATAAATATTCTTTCATAAATCCACGCCTTACATTGGCCCTTGAAAAAATATTCTTTAATAAATCCACGCCTTATATTGGCTCTTGAAAAAAATATTTTTTTAATAAATACACGCCTTATATTGGCCCTTGAAAAAAATATTCTTTAATAAATCCACGCCTTATATTGGCCCTTGAAAAAATATTCTTTAATAAATCCACGCCTTGTTGGATGGCCCTTGAAAAAAATATTCTTTATTAAATCCACGCCTTATATTGGCCCTTGAACAAATATTCTTTAATAAATCCCCGCCTTATATTAAAAAAGTATTTTTTAATAAATCCACACCTTATATTATTTTTTATTTAAAATACCCTTTAATACTTCCTAATTTATAATTGTAATTGTACCCCATTATTAATAATTTAATTATAATTTATAACAATAACCATAATGGAGAACCCTCTCCAGATATGTTACCATGTATAAATACAGGGAAACACACTCTTTAAAACACAACCTCCATTGTGTTAACATTGTTGGTGTGAAATGTCGAGGGTTCATGCGCCAAAAGAAATATTTACATTATGTTACCAAATCATACTTCAGCCAAGTATCCTTTTTGCAGCCCTGCCCTGTTAGCTAGCCGATGGTATCGGAAACAATGTTTATACTCGGTGTAACAATAGTGGTTCACTGATTAGCATCTCAATTGCAACAAGAGCCCGGGTCTCGTTGAATCCTGACTGTAATCGGAAACTGTTATTTGGCAATTTTGTAGTCAAGTTTCCTGCGCTCAATGGATGGATGACTGGATGACAGGAAATTTAGAGCAAAAGGCCATGCACACCCCTCTTGAAAAAAAAGGTTGTTTTTGTTGCGTTTTTAACATTTTTGTTGTTGCTGCTGATGAAGTGGCACAATTGGTCACATTGTTTTTCATATTTTTGTTAATAGTGTCAAGATTATGATTACCCGCTCAAAATGGTAATAATGTCTCTTAATTACCCTTGTTTAGGTATTTTTTACAATGTATTGTTAATATACTTTTGTTGCAGTTTTTTTTTTTATTTTTTTTGTATTCGTAGTAGACCCTTTGTCAAGTTTCATATTTCGTCAAAGAGAAACACATTGCTTAGCTTCTACGTAATATTAAATAGCAGCACATTTCGTTCCGATATCAATATAACATGTTGTAATTTGTTGTTCAAGGATGAACATGGCACATGTCCTTTGTAATATGAGTTTGTCATAGGAATCTCCGTTCTTCGGTAGTCATGAATGTCAGTTTGTTCATTTTCCCAAATTGATACGGCTATCAATAATCGATACTGTGTTATTCAGAGATTTTTTATTAGTTTTTTGTTTTTCAGGTGTTACTAATCGATCCACTTAATCTATTAGAGGTTGATGGAAAGGAGGTGTAGGAGGAAGTATTTCGATGTCGTGTTAGAGCGTCAGATTTCCATGTAGGCATTTAAATATGAAGGCATTTAAATATATGCAAGAAAAAAAAAAACATTGTAAAAGAAAATAATCCCTTTATTGATTAAAAATACTCTGTCACCTAGTGATATATTGAAAAATATATTTGTATTTTGTACTGAAAGAGGATATGAGCTTTAAAAAGATTTTCAGAGTCTCTAGTAAAGGGACAAAACATGTCCTTTTCGTTGTGACATAGTAGACTCGCCAAACGCCAACATTTCAAATGTCCTTGCGCCTTTAACTGATTTTCTTCCCTTGACTTTTTTTTTGAATAGTAAAAAATCAAACAACGCGACAAAACACGACTACTTGTTTACAACTAATCAAAAAATTGCTGCCAATTTAGCTTGAAAGTATCGATTTTATTTAAGGGACTACTATAATACTGACTACTATGTACTGATAGATTTCCCGTAAAGTATCGATCAAACAATTTCAGATATATGCTCGTTTGGAAGGGTGACATTACGCAGTAAAAAAACCAGTAAGGAAAGTAGTAAAGTCGGACGGGACCACTTTGGGTATATTCCACAGATGAATCCTAACAGACGTCGTATTTTTAATGAACCAGTAAAATGAAATTGGATAAAAAAACATGCCATTCTGCAACCGATACTATTTTTTTCATTTGGTCAGATATAGAAGCTATATCTAACTTAACACACATCATTCTAGATCTTATTCATTACGCTGTGCCAAATTTCGTGCAAATCGAAAGATATATAGGGACTTTGGGAGCTATATCTAAATCTGAACTGATTTTTTCCAATTTCAATAGGGTTCGTCCTTGGGCCAAATAAGTGAACTGTGTCAAATTTCATCGAAATCGGATCATAAATTCGACCTGTACTTTGTTCACAAAAATACATGGACGGACGGACGGACATGCGTAAATCGACTCGGACAGTGATTCTATGCATATTCTCAAAAGGAAACATGTGTCTATCTCGTTTCCTTTTGCGTGTTACAAACATATGCACAAAGACATAATACCCTGTACCACAGTGTGGTGAAGGGTATAATTATTTTGCTGCATTTTGTTTTATGCATTTTCAGGTGTGATTTACAGGATGTTGAAAATGGAAATGAACAAAGAGAAAATTCGGTACATTTTACAGTTTTTCTTTGACAAAAGCGAAAATGCAAGCCAAGCGGCTAAAATCCGCCATGCAGTCCGGACTTGGCACCAAGCGATTATCATCCTTTTCTTGCATTGCAAAATTTCGTTAATGATAAAACATTGGTATATAGGGAGGATTCTGAAAATCGACTACTAAAGTTTTTTCAAATAGAGAGCAGGACTTCTATGAAAGAAGCATTATGAAATGGCAACAAATCATACAATAAAACGGCCCAAACCGGACATTTCGAAGCATGCTATATTAAGTCCTATATTTCATATAAGAAATAATGGATTTCTTTTTCTCCAACCTAATATATATGACTAAATTAATATACTTCATTTTTTCCCGCTGGCAAGGGCATCGCCCCCATGAAATAACTTTTCCTTATATAAATATATTATCTGAAAATACAATTTGTAGATCAATACGAATAATGTAACATATCCACAAGTTGTCGGAAATATACTGTATAGAACGTATATAAGTAGAAATATAATTTTCAACCCCACAGGAAACCATAGTACAGCGAATGATTTTATGAATTGGGGTTTAAACTTCCGATGCTACTGCATCGGAAGTTTAAACAAATAAGTGAAACTATGCAAACTACTGAACACCACAATAACTAAATTGTTGTCACTTTCAAAAGCAAATGTTTCTATAAATTTTACTATTTAATTTTTTAATGGTATTGATATTTATTTGCAAAGACGTTTCCAACCGCACTGGAAATATATTTTGTACTGGCGCGAAGTCCGATGTAATGAATAACGGACGGGATTCTTTCCAATGTGGATTTTGTAACACGCAACGCACAGAAATACTAAATTTCGGCAACTCAAAAATCCATATTAAGTTATAATGTGTAACTGAATTAATGTTTTTTTTTTATTTTAACTCTAAAATTTATTGTGTTATATATATATATACAGTGGTGGTCACGTAATTAAAACATTTATTGTGGTACACATTTTTTGATCAGCCCTCGATTCGTTTGAAGTATTTTTGAAAATTTTTTAATTCAGAACACTTCGATATGCTGCACTTCAGAGATTTAGTGCGAAAATAGGAAATTATTGCATGCCATTTTTCCATAAATAACGGTTTTTATGAAAATACATCGGCTTTGAAGTGGCCACATAATTAAAACATTGTGTAATTTTTTGCTTTAATGCATTTTTGTGTTGTTTTTTTTGTTTTCCCATCCAATTTTCGCGGAAAAAATCAACAAAATCAAAAAAATAATCAAAAATCATTAATTTTGGAAAAATTTTTGATGAAATTAATAGTATAACAGTTTTATAACAGTATAACAGTTAACGGTGCTATAATTGTGAATGTGTCATAAGCTGTTATACGCTTAGCGATTCAATCAACCATACCATAACCAATGTAAGCAAAGACCTCGACCATAGCCCAAGTATTACACACACATTTACACATAGATGGCGATGCATTTATTTCACATTTTCAAGTGTAGATGGCGATGCATTTACTAAAAATAATTTTCAACAAAAATGGATTTTTTTTAATGATTTTTGTGATTATTTTTTTGATTTTGTTGATTTTTTCCGCGAAAAACTAGCCAGCCAGCTTCAGAGTGTAATAAAAATTATTCTCTCACTTGAGGAATGACTGAAACAGAAAAAACATATTCTTGATTTTTTTCATTTTTGAAATTATTATGTCCGTCCTTCCATGTTGTTAAGCTAAATTTTTGGTTGATGCCCCTGGGAAATTCAGAGTTGTTACGATATCATAACAACAGAGCGAACAAAATATTAAACGTTTTAATCTCTTTATAGCAAAATAAAAATATATATTTTATGTGCGGATGGATCTCTGATTTTATTTACATTTTAAACAAACATTTTCGCGTATTATCGTTTTTATTCTTAACATGCCCCTGGATATTTCTTCATAAACTATTTTGTCAAAATGCATAAAGACTCGACAACTTTACAGTTTCTATGTCTTTGCACTGAAGTTTGGCCTCTCATTGAGCGATTGTCGGTACTAATTGGGGCGAAAAATTTCTTTTGAAGTTAGATATTGTGTTAGATAGGGTATATTCAATTTGTACGTCATCGAGATAATAATTTCCTACCAATATATATACAGTGGTGACCACGTAATTAAAACATTTATTGTGTGTAAAACATTTATCCCTCCTCAACCATCCAACAAAAACAATCCACACACACATTAATATCGACCATAAATTAAATTTAAGTACCATTTAGTACCAAATTTCATGATTCAAGCTCTAAAGGTTCACCCAAATCCAAATTTGACCAAATTTAGTTCCATTTAGCACACACAAGTACCCTCATCAACCATCCAATAAAACATGTGTAGTATACTAGTAACTTCTTTAGCGATTGTAGGAAATACTTAAACATGTATTAAGATATTATTTTATTATATGTCAGAAAAAACAATCCACACATTCACATTTCATGATTCAAGCTCTAAAGGTTCACCCAAATCCAAATTTGACCTAATTTAGTTCCATTTAGCACACATTATTTCCACAAGTACCCTCCTCAACCATCCAACAAAGCTTCCTGCATACCCTGATCCTACACCCCGACAATGCTTCTAAATTTAAGTTTCAGGATTCCAACTCTATCGGTTCACCCACAATTTAAATTGTACAAAATTTAGTACACAGTAGTACGAATTTCTAAACCTTCCTACTTAACCCAAACCAACACCCCCATAGTGATCCTAAATCCAAGTTTCAGGTGCCCTCTGCGGACACCGCACAGCGTATATACCAACGGGCAATGGTTGTTGGTGGTTTGTACCAAATTTAGTACACACTATCCCAATTTCCAAAACTTCATACATACCCAAATGTGATCCACAGTGATGCTAAATCAAAATGTCATGATTTCAACTGTATTGCTTCGCCCACAATTTAAATTGTACCAAATTTAGTACGCATTAGTAAAAATCTCAATCTTATACCACAACAGTGATCCTGACTCCAAATTTCATGATTGTAGCTTTATTGGTATACCTAAAATTCAAATTGTACCAAATTTAGTACCACGTAGTACCCGTAAATATTAATTTCTTGAAATGAATTTTGGCCCTAATCCTACACCCCTACAATGATCCTGACTCCAAATTGCATAGTTCCCGCTCTATTGGTTCACCCAAATTCAAATTGTACCAATTATAGTATGAATTAGTACTTTTCGTACACATTAGTAAACAATTTCCAAAACTACGTACAATTTAAAATTTTGATAATTTAAAATTTCAGAATTCCAGCTCCATTTGTACCTCCAATTAAAAATTTTACCAAATATAGTACCATATAGTACTTTTCGTATACAACCAAATTCCAATTCAAGTCTTTCCAAATTTCAAGTCTTTAGCTCAATCCATTCACATGTTATCAAATTGTACCAAATTTAGTACATTTTAGTAATTTTCGGATACTTCTAGTGCGGATGTCCAAAAATCCCTTTGCTACATCTATTTTACACTCCATCAATGACCCTCAATCCAAATTTCAAAGTTCTAGATGCACCGCTTCGCCTCATACAAATGGTATCACATTTAGTACTTTTTGTTCTAGTACGAATTTCCAAAAAAACAAGATTGATCTGTCACCTTTGAACCAAGAGTGACCATAACCAAAATTTCAAGATTCTAGCTTCAGCCGTTTCGTCTGGGCGTTGATGAATCGTTAAATCAGTCAGTCAATCACTTTACTCTTGTATTAGAATAGATTAGTATAGATTGTCCCTATGTATATTTTATACCGATTTTATGCCGGACCGAATGGACCCTATAATGACGTGTATAAAGTTTCGTTAAAATCGGTTCCGATTTAAGGTTAATGGTGCACCAAAGCTCCTAAAACTCCAGTCTATTGTGTCCAATTCTTCTCAGTTTTTCGTACTGAAATAATGGAAGGGATCCATTTCCCAAAATAAATAGAAACATTCATAACTTCATTACAATATTATATACATTACTATATTTAATCGTTTATATGACTGATACAGCCAACCTTTATATATATGTATGTACATTGGAATATGCTTAAAGCAAAATACGATTTGTGTATAACAGAATGCAATGAATAAATTAACAAGAAAAAAATATCTTAAACTATCTTAACTAAGTTCACTTCTTTTCACCTTTCTGCAAACATCTAGCTGGAGCTTTTTCATAGGTACATTTAATGATATTAAAATAGGCATAATCTTTCAGTTCATCCGATTGATGTTCCTCCACACAATCGCGTATCATATCCAAATCACATTTATTCAAGTTGAACATCTCTTTCAGAGACCATGCAATACGTTTAATTTCGGGTCCCTTTTCGGGGCGATAGACATTCGCCTCCTTCAGATAACACAGCAAATACGATCGAACATCGGGAGTATTTTTAATTTCGAATTTCTTTATTTCAGCAATAGTATCAGCGCTTATGGAATAATCCTCCATACATTCGCTCTCAATAACTGGACCATCATTTGGATACCATTTGGGTCTTTTACCCAAATCCAGTATCTCAGCATACACATGGTGCATCGCAATCATAGCGACACAGAAAATTAAAAATGCACACTTTGTCATTGTGAGGAATTTTGTGGTTTGGAAGTTAACACTTTATTGGAATACAAATATAGACTAACAGGCAACGGGCTGTGGTCATGGTGTTTTAAGCCATTCATTCACTCACATGTCTGTGGCGATTGTTTATTTCTGAAACAAGAAGTGAAGAAAAAAAAACAACAACGACGACATAGAAATAAAACTTGAAATACAACTAATATGTGGTTTTGTTTGGAGGCAGGCAGAGGTTCCCAAACTTTCATTCTCTCATTATCAAAAAACGTAAAATTACACTATGCAACAAAATTTGGAATATTTAGAGAATATTTTTATTGAGGCCTATCACAGGCGTGAATTTTTTAAAAAATATCTTATTGAGGCCTATCAAAAGCGTGGATTTTTTAAAGAATCTCTTTTGAGGCCTATCCCAGGCGTGGATTTTTTAAAGATTATTTTTTGAGGCCTATCACAGTCGTGGATTTTTTAAAGATTATTTTTAAAGAATATTTTTATTGAGGCCTATCACAGGTGTGGATTTTTTAAAGATTATTTTTTGAGGCCTATCACAGGCGTGGATTTTTTAAAGATTATTTTTTGAGGCCTATCACAGGCGTTGATTTTTTAAAGATTATTTTTTGAGGCCTATCACAGGCGTGGATTTTTTAAAGATTATTTTTTGAGGCCTATCACAGGCGTGGATTTTTTAAAGATTATTTTTTGAGGCCTATCACAGGCGTGGATTTTTTAAAGATTATTTTTTGAGGCCTATCACAGGCGTGGATTTTTTAAAGAATATTTTTATTGAGGCCTATCACAGGCGTTGATTTTTTAAAGATTATTTTTTCAGGCCTATCACAGGTGTGGATTTTTTAAAGATTATTTTTTTCAGGCCTATCACAGGCGTGGATTTTTTAAAGATTATTCTTTGAGGCCTATCACAGGCGTGGATTTTTTAAAGATCAATTTTTTGAGGCCTATCACAGGCGTGGATTATTTAAAGATTATTTTTTGAGGCCTATCACAGGAGTGGATTTTTTAAAGATCAATTTTTTGAGGCCTATCACAGGCGTGGATTATTTAAAGATTATTTTTTGAGGCCTATCACAGGCGTGGATTTGTTAAAGATTATTTTTTGAGGCCTATCACAGGCGTGGATTTGTTAAAGATTATTTTTTGAGGCCTATCACAGGCGTGGATTTGTTAAAGATTATTTTTTGAGGCCTATCACAGGCGTGGATTTGTTAAAGATTATTTTTTGAGGCCTATCACAGGCGTGGATTTGTTAAAGATTATTTTTTGAGGCCTATCACAGGCGTGGATTTGTTAAAGATTATTTTTTGAGGCCTATCACAGGCGTGGATTTGTTAAAGATTATTTTTTGAGGCCTATCACAGGCGTGGATTTGTTAGGCCTATCACAGTCGTGGCCTATCACAGTCGTGGATTTTTTAAAGAATATTTTTATTGAGGCCTATCACAGGTGTGGATTTTTTAAAGATTATTTTTTTGAGGCCTATCACAGGCGTGGATTTTTTAAAAAATATTTTATTGAGGCCTATCAAAAGCGTGGATTTTTTAAAGAATCTTTTTTGAGGCCTATCCCAGGCGTGGATTTTTTAAAGATTATTTTTAAAGAATATTTTTATTGAGGCCTATCACAGGTGTGGATTTTTTAAAGATTATTTTTTGAGGCATATCACAGGCGTGGATTTTTTAAAGATTATTTTTTGAGGCCTATCACAGGCGTGGATTTTTTAAAGATTATTTTTTGAGGCCTATCACAGGCGTGGATTTTTTAAAGATTATTTTTTGAGGCCTATCACAGGCGTGGATTTTTTAAAGATTATTTTTTGAGGCCTATCACAGGCGTGGATTTTTTAAAGATTATTTTTTCAGGCCTATCACAGGCCTGGATTTTTTAAAGATTATTTTTGAGGCCTATCACAGGCGTGGATTTTTTAAAGATTATTTTTTGAGGCCTATCACAGGCGTGGATTTTTTAAAGATTATTTTTTGAGGCCTATCACAGGCGTGGATTTTTTAAAGATTATTTTTTGAGGCCTATCACAGGCGTGGATTTTTTAAAGATTATTTTTTGAGGCCTATCACAGGCGTGGATTTTTTAAAGATTATTTTTTGAGGCCTATCACAGGCGTGGATTTTTTAAAGATTATTTTTTGAGGCCTATCACAGGCGTGGATTTTTTAAAGATTATTTTTTGAGGCCTATCACAGGCGTGGATTTTTTAAAGATTATTTTTTGAGGCCTATCACAGGCGTGGATTTTTTAAAGATTATTTTTTGAGGCCTATCACAGGCGTGGATTTTTTAAAGATTATTTTTTGAGGCCTATCACAGGCGTGGATTTTTTAAAGATTATTTTTTGAGGCCTATCACAGGCGTGGATTTTTTAAAGATTATTTTTTGAGGCCTATCACAGGCGTGGATTTTTTAAAGATTATTTTTTGAGGCCTATCACAGGCGTGGATTTTTTAAAGATTATTTTTTGAGGCCTATCACAGGCGTGGATTTTTTAAAGATTATTTTTTGAGGCCTATCACAGGCGTGGATTTTTTAAAGATTATTTTTTGAGGCCTATCACAGGCGTGGATTTTTTAAAGATTATTTTTTGAGGCCTATCACAGGCGTGGATTTTTTAAAGATTATTTTTTGAGGCCTATCACAGGCGTGGATTTTTTAAAGATTATTTTTTGAGGCCTATCACAGGCGTGGATTTTTTAAAGATTATTTTTTGAGGCCTATCACAGGCGTGGATTTTTTAAAGATTATTTTTTGAGGCCTATCACAGGCGTGGATTTTTTAAAGATTATTTTTTGAGGCCTATCACAGGCGTGGATTTTTTAAAGATTATTTTTTGAGGCCTATCACAGGCGTGGATTTTTTAAAGATTATTTTTTGAGGCCTATCACAGGCGTGGATTTTTTAAAGATTATTTTTTGAGGCCTATCACAGGCGTGGATTTTTTAAAGATTATTTTTTGAGGCCTATCACAGGCGTGGATTTTTTAAAGATTATTTTTTGAGGCCTATCACAGGCGTGGATTTTTTAAAGATTATTTTTTGAGGCCTATCACAGGCGTGGATTTTTTAAAGATTATTTTTTGAGGCCTATCACAGGCGTGGATTTTTTAAAGATTATTTTTTGAGGCCTATCACAGGCGTGGATTTTTTAAAGATTATTTTTTGAGGCCTATCACAGGCGTGGATTTTTTAAAGATTATTTTTTGAGGCCTATCACAGGCGTGGATTTTTTAAAGATTATTTTTTGAGGCCTATCACAGGCGTGGATTTTTTAAAGATTATTTTTTGAGGCCTATCACAGGCGTGGATTTTTTAAAGATTATTTTTTGAGGCCTATCACAGGCGTGGATTTTTTAAAGATTATTTTTTGAGGCCTATCACAGGCGTGGATTTTTTAAAGATTATTTTTTGAGGCCTATCACAGGCGTGGATTTTTTAAAGATTATTTTTTGAGGCCTATCACAGGCGTGGATTTTTTAAAGATTATTTTTTGAGGCCTATCACAGGCGTGGATTTTTTAAAGATTATTTTTTGAGGCCTATCACAGGCGTGGATTTTTTAAAGATTATTTTTTGAGGCCTTCCTATAGGCGTGGATTTTTTAAAGATTATTTTTTGAGGCCTTCCTATAGGCGTGGATTTTTTAAAGATTATTTTTTGAGGCCTATCACAGGCGTGGATTTTTTAAAGATTATTTTTTGAGGCCTATCACAGGCGTGGATTTTTTAAAGATTATTTTTTGAGGCCTATCACAGGCGTGAATTTTTTAAAGATTATTTTTTGAGGCCTATCACAGGCGTGAATTTTTTAAAGATTATTTTTTGAGGCCTATCACAGGCGTGAATTTTTTAAAGATTATTTTTTGAGGCCTATCACAGGCGTGAATTTTTTAAAGATTATTTTTTGAGGCCTATCACAGGCGTGAATTTTTTAAAGATTATTTTTTGAGGCCTATCACAGGCGTGAATTTTTTAAAGAATATTTAAGAAAAGTAAATTTTCTGTTTAATGTTTTGGGCCTTTATTATTTTAACTTTCAAACATAATCACATTCATCAGCAGTATTTTCTAAAATACATTTCATTATATTATAATAAATTATGTCTTCAGAATATGAATCTTCATAATTATTATCAATACAATCCTGAATCAATTCCAGAGGACATTTATATTTAAATGTCTGTTCGATGTCATAAGCAATACGTTCACCAATGAATCCCATATCCGAACTATACAAATTCTTACTCATTCCCATACAGACCAAATATGAACGTAGAATTGGGTTATTTTTTAATTTCCAGTGTCCATTTTCCTGTACCATCATTCCCTTTTCAACGGGGTACTGTTCACGACATTTCGCTTCGATTTCATTTGAATTTTTTGGATACCATGGCAAATCTTGTACAAAAATCTAGAAAATATATATTCGATTATGATATTTGGAAAAAAAAGGAATTTGTATGATAAAGCTTACCGCTGTTACACAAAGTAAGGCAATGCTGAGAATCTTAA
This sequence comes from Musca vetustissima, assembly GCF_032173495.1. NCBI lineage: Eukaryota > Metazoa > Arthropoda > Insecta > Diptera > Muscidae > Musca > Musca vetustissima. Next base: position 72,368 of record NW_026889254.1, read on the forward strand.
GCATGATTTCGTAAACATTAAATGTGGAACTTATCACTTTGAAATATAGACTAGGTGTTGTTGAGGTATAATTTCAAGTCCATAGCTATGCAATTTATTATCAGCCTAGGTATGAACTTTCTACCACAATCGACAAACAGATGATAAAGACTCAAGAATAAAAAATAACATATAGAGGCTACCTGATTTATTGTCGGTACAAATTTCTCGAAAGATGAGCAATCAAAACAAATTATTTTTTATTATTTTTAAAATTATTTTATTTCTCAAAATTTTTTTATTCTTTCAATTTTCTTGCAATTTTCCTTAATGTTGGCGAAAATACATTTAAAGAAACTGAAATATTTATCTTCATGAGATTCAATGCCACCATATTGTTGAGCACAATTACGAATAAAGTCCACATTACAATCCATATTTAGACCATATTTCAAACCAACTACAAAACGTTCTGGCATAAATCCAACTTCAGGGCTATAGACATTTTTACCAATGGCACTGCAGAGTAATAGAGAACGCACCTCGGGTGTATCCTCTAGATGCATGGCACGTATCTTGACCACAGTTTCAGCACTCACATTATATTTTTCATACACTCCGCTTCAATTTCATTGGGATTTTCGGGATACCAGTCGGGACGTTCAGCCACAACCTACATTGGATACATTTCCTAAAATTTAAAACAAATCAGTGTTAATTTTTTTACTTACCAAGGAAATCAAACGAATTAAAGCAACAATTTTAAACATCTTGCGGAACGTTGTTGAAATCGATCACTGCCATGCAATGGAATATTTTATGGTGTTTTTATAGAAATGCTTATCAGGACGTATTAAAATTAAACTTGACATAAGTCAAATCGGTGATGGTGATGCAATTTCGTATAATATTATTTTTTGGCAATTTGCAATAAAACAAATATTTAGACAAAATATATTTTAATTTATAATAATTTTTTTAATTATCTAAAATGTCAATGGAAAGATTTTGCAAATTTTTATATATAGGAGAGACTTGGGCAGATTCGGCACTTTTTGTTTAAACTTCTATATCTCAGTAATTATTCAACAGATATATAAATAAATTTTATTTTTACAGTTTTACAAAAGAAGTTAAATTCCCCGAAAGAACATTTGATGGGCGACTTTCGGCACACATGGGCATAGCCTGGTAATTATCATTGCTATCAGTCTTGTTGGAATTCAGATCGTCTAAAGGTTCTATTTTGTTTTAATACCCGACTTAATGTTTAACTATTAAAGCTATATTTTCTAACAGCGGACGTTGACGTCTCAAAATTGCTATTTCTATCGCATTTTCGTCAATAGAAGCAGTCTCCCATATCAATTAATAAGGCACATAAAGCGTTAGTTATCAGATGATATCAAATAGTGTTAATCGTAGGAATAACAAGTAAAAACCAGTAAGGAAAGTGGGTCGGTGCCGGCTATATGGTACCCTTCACAACTTTGGGTACATGCAATAGATGTTAATATCTACAATATCCTGTAGATAGAACAGACATAGAATCTTTGTGGGACCATTGAGATGGAATCGGGCGGAATTATTTTATTATACATACCGTTCTGAAATCAACGAAAAATTGCATGTCAAACGGGCAGACTTGGATTCTTTGGTGTACCGTTTGTATGAAATCGAATAAAATTATGTATGAGAGCTATACATAAACACATCGACCTAATTGGGCAACCGTTGCACACACCATTTGTTTTTTGCTATCACTCTATATTTAATTTAATACCCTCTGCCAAATTTCGTGTAAATCGAACAAACATAGCTCCTTCGGTGCACCATTTACATAAAATCGAACCAAAATATATATAAGACCTATATCAAAATCTGAACCGATTTCAACAAACCTTATCACACATAATTTTTTTTTAATTGCATTCGAGCTATATCCAAATCTGAACCGATTTTTAACAAAACTTCGCAGACATCAGGCTGGACCTAATTCTGTACTCTGTCCAAATTTTGTCCCAATCGGACATATATTGGGAGTTTGGTGTATTATTCGCAAAAAATCGGACGAAGCTATATATGGGAGCTATATCTAAATCTGAACCGATTTTAACAAAACTTCGCAGACTTCATTGTGGACCAAATTCAGTACTATGACCAAATTTTGCCCAAATCGGACAAATATAGGGAATTTGGTGCATCATTCACATAAAATCGGACGAAACTATATATGGTAGCTATATATAAATTTCAACCGAATTTCTCCAATTTCAATAGGGTTTGTCCTTGGGCCAAATAAGTGAACTGTGTCAAATTTCATCCAAATCGGATCATAAATACGACCTGTACTTTGTTCACAAAAATATGTGGGCATACGTAAATCGAGTCAGAAAGTGATTCTATGCATATTCTCAAAAGCAACCATGGGTCTATTTCGATTCCTTATGCCTGTTACAAACATATGTACAAAGACATAATACCCTGTAAAACAGTGTGTGAAGGGTATAATTATCAGTCGGTGTTGCCGACAGATATATACCCCCACCCTATTAGGTTGGGGAAAAAGAAATCCATTAGGCCGGTGGTCGAAAATGCCGATAAAATCGCAGAAATGATCGAAGTTGATCGGCATGTTAGCAGTCGTAACATCGCCCAGGAGCTAGAAATCGACCATAAAACTGTTTTAAATCATAAAGCTGGATTCAAAAAGAAGCTCGATGTTTGGGTGCACGCCAAATAACAGAAACAAATAGAATGGATCGAATTTCTATTTGCGAAGCCTTGGCCAAAGCGGAATGAGATAAGCCCATTTCTTAAATGGATGGTGACTGGACATGAGAAATGGATCACATACGATAACCCTGTGTGAAAACGATCGTGGTCAAAGAGCGGTGAAGCACCTCAAAAGGTGGTCAAACCAGGACTAACGGCCAGGAAGTTTCAGCGAATTATTTATTATGAGTTGCTTCCATATGGCCAAACGGTAAATTCTGATCCCTACTGGACCGTTTGAAGATAACAATCGACCAGACCGGCCAGAATTGGCCAACAGGAGAGGGGTCGTGTTCCACCAGGACAACACTAGGCCACACACATCTTGGTTGGGAAGTTTTAATGCATCCACCATACAGTCCGAACTTGGCATATTTGGCCCAAATCAGGCATTCCGAAGCATGTTAAATAATGTCTTATAGTTCGTAATAGAAATAATTTATTTCTTTTCTCTCAACCTAATTTTAATCGATCATTACCAACAACAATTGGGGTCTTCTTTGGCCAGAACCGGTTCTACATGCAAAATTTCGTGAAGATTAATCCATAACTGTGGCCTGTATCGACTTTACAAATTATAATGGACAGACGGACACACATGTATAGATCGACTCAACAAGTCGAGATATGAAATAAAGCTATAATACCCTGACAACATAGTTGTGTAGAGTGTATACGACAACACTCGTATATCCTTTTTCTGAATAGGTCTTCATTAAAAAATATAAAAATAAAAACTAGGGTTAAAAAATACGGTCAGGACCTTCATAATGTGTAAAAGTGTCTGCAATTTGTGTTATTTTTGAGAACCTGAAATTCCAAATTACAGTTAAAATATGAGGCTAATGCTTTAAAAATTGCCAAAAATAGAAAAAAAAAACGGACGAAAAACAAATTACAGCCACATAGGCTATAAATCCTATTAGGATCTCCACAATACTTCAGGTTGGGAGAGCATAATATGAGACTAGTGAAAACAAAGTCATATATTTAAAATTTGTTTACAAGAAGGTATGTTGCCCTCTTAAAGTAGGATAGGATGATAGACCATTCAAAATACCAAATATCGGTCGGGAACTTATATGGGAACTGTGTGCAAGCATAATAGATTTACTTTAAAAATGTTCTGTCATCAGGGGAGGTATTGCGAGGAGTGATCCGATAATGCTCATGTTCACAAAAATATTATGATGTGCAGGATTGGGGTAAAATCGGTTACTCCCATTCAGAGCTGTCGCAGCCAAATGGAATAATAGATGACGGTATAGAGTGTATACCACCTAGCCAAGATGAGGTCAGAATAGCAATTAATCGGCTGAAGAATAATAAAGCAGCAGGTGCCGATGGTTTAGAAGCCGAACTATTCAACCTGGTGGTCAGATGCTGGTAAGGAGCATGCACGAGCTGATTAGTACAATTTGGCTAGAGGAACCCTATGATTGGAACCTCAGCATCCTGTGTCCTCTGCACAAAAAAGGAGACAAGACGATATGTGCCAACTATAGAGGAATAAGTCTCCTTCCCATCGCATATAAAGTACAATTCAGCGTGCTGTATGAACGACTGAAGCCAGTGGTCAACGACATTATTGGATCATACCATGCGGCTTCAGACCTGGCAAGTCCACCATTAACCAGATTTTCACTCTGCGCCAAATCCTGGAAAAAACCCACGAAAAACACATCGATACATTCCACCTATTTGTTGACCATAAAGCCGCATTCGATAGCCCTATCCGTTCAGAGGTGGTAAAAGCATTGTCTGCGTTTGGCATTCTTGCAAAATTAATTCGGTTATGCAGGATAACTTTAACTGGTATAAGATCAGCAGTTAAAGTCGGAAAGAAGCTCTCGGAGCCCTTCAATACGAGGATTCAGACAAGGTGACAGTTTGTCATATGATCTTTTTAACATCCTGCTGGAAAAGGTCATACAAGAGGCAAAGGTGAACAGAAATGGCAAAGGTGAACAGAAATGACACTCTGTATACCTAACAACACATGTTACGCGCCTACGCCGATGACATCGGTAACAGCCACCTTTGAACAAATTGAGAAGGAGTCTGCCAAAGTGGGTCTGGCAGTAAAAAGCGAGAAGACCATGCTGATGGTATCAACGCGCAAGACGTCAAGTAGACTCGGACCAACTGTGGAACTTGAGAACTACAGATTCGAGGTAGTCAAAAGTTTTATATACTTTGGTAGCGTCATAAATAAAACTAATGACATCAGTTTTAAAATTCGGAGAAGGATAGTGTTGGCCAGATGCTACTATGGTCTGAGTAAGCAACTCAAAAGCAAAAGGTGGCCCTCCCGCCAGACCAAACTCACACTCTACAAGACGCTGATACTACCCGTGATATTATATGGATCTGAAGCATGGGTACTTACCCAAGCAGATGAGGCAGCTCTTGGATTGTTTGAGAGAAAAATTATCCGAAAGATCTATGGGCCGATCTGCGTTGACGGTGAATATCGCCGTCGAATGAACCATGAGTTGTACCAGCTATTCTCGGACATCGACATTGTTAGACGTATTGAGCTGCAGCGACTACGTTGGCTAGGTCATGTTGTCAGAATGGATGAAGATGCCCCAGCCCAGAAGGCATATAAAAGCGAACGAGCTGATTGTGCACGCAGAAGGGGAAGCCCACGAATAAGATGGAAAGATCAAGTGGAAGACAACATTACCGAATATGATCTTTAAAACTGGGGAAAATGCGGAAAAGACCGACGCGCCTGGAAATCTTTTTTAAGCTCGCCTTATGGAACGAAAGTTCTGTCACTAGCCAGCTAAGTAAATAAGTAGGCCCTTCAGAATATTTGTATAGTTTTGCTTCCTTTTCATGTTTGTCCACTGCAGGTTTAAAAGCAACTTTTGAATGCTTAGTCTTGCCTAAATTTTGCTTGTCTGATAGTGTGACCTCTCATGTCCGTCAAGAAAATATTCATGGTTGTTGGAACTGGGAAATGTTGTTTCATTACAAACATACATCGATATACGATAATACTTACTTATGAGAGACCAGAAAGCATTTAATAAAAACAACACATAATTTTTATCAATAATAATCACATTTTATTTCAAAAAATCTCTTCTACGAAAATCTATTCAACTTTCTTACAATTTTCATCCATGCCAGCGACAATACATTTCATGATACTAAAGATCATGGCATCAGCTGGAGTTATATCTTTTGCTTCCTTACCACATTTTTCAACAAATTCCAATTTACAATCCATTTTAATTCTCGATGTCAATGCAATTTGTAAACGATCAAGCAAATCAATAATACAAGACTTAGTTTATTCATTCTGGATTCTCTTTTATTGTTGTAATAACCACAGAGATTAAAAGAAAACTAATCATATCCTACTAAGAAAATTTGCTTTTTATAGAGAATTCTTATCATCACAAGACATAGGCTCTTCGAGTACAAACCAATTGGAATTGGGCCGTTAAGTCTTTTGTCTGGCAGTTATAAAATAGGCTATCAATTCTAATGCAACTGCTGCAATTAGAATTGTTAGACTTTTGACATCTATATATATATATATATATATATGTATATATTTCTGTATTTCAAAGTATTCTCTAAATATACATATAAACTAATTTATATGCTAATTATCGAATCACTTTTTTCACTCTGATTGTGACCCTCCAAAGAATGATTTTTGAACGATTCAACAGCATCTCCTGAAAACGAAAATCATTGAACACGTATTTTTCATTTATAAGAGTAAAAAGAAGTTATCGGGTCCCAAGTTAGGACTGTAGGACAGTTTGAGTGCTGCCACTAAAATATACAATTCTGATGTATCGCTCAAAGAGATGACACATGACCTTAGATTATTAGCTTCGAAGTTGTTAGATTTGGTTCGTCTTCGAAAAACCTCACGGTCGACTGCAGTTTGGATTCGTGTTCATACGCATAGGATTATTATTCGTCATCTGTGATGGTTGATAAGATCGGTTGATTTTAGCGCACAGCGATTTTTTACAACGAAGTGTTCACAAAATATTCAATGTATGCTAATAAAAGAAATTACCAAAGATTATTATCAGTGCTATAATCTTCTTCTAAAAAAACGGTCTTGCGCACGATTGAATTCAATCTTTCTCATCGAAATTTCATATGCCGCCTGATACAGTTTTTGTGACCACCCGATGTGCCAACCTCTAAACGACGACCTTCCTTTGATTGATTTTGAAAACTAATTGACAAGATTTTAGAGAATTTTCCAATCAACACCTGCTTCGCATAGCTTGGATGAATTGCCCTAAAATCGTCACTACTAGTGCTGCTCGTAGCCGCTGGATAAATATCCGAAGTAAGACCAAACTTTCAAGCAAAGGGTGGTTTTGGCCAATGAATACTATGAGCTTCTTTGTATGGCCCCTGAAGACCCTCCACCACATGGTTGAGTGCGTATTAAGTTTCTAATTCCGTTTGTAACCACTCGCAGTATTTATCGGAATAAAATTACATGTATGTTGAAGTCATGGTATAAATTGTAATATTTGAGATAGAATAATAAAAATTTGCACACCATGTTACTACTAGCATATTTGGATATTTGCAAATTGTATATATTTCATTTCAACATTAAGGCATCGTCCCATTTTAGGTATTTGGACATCAATGTGGTTGTATTTTTTTATTTTATATATATATATGGGCAATATTGCCAATTTTTTAATATTCCATTTTCAAAAAATCAGTTTTTTTGTTTTTGTGGCACATCAATGATTTTCGGTACATATATAGAGAAAAATGTTCTGACTCCGAAAACGTTCGCGATCAAATTTTTGGTTGATGCGCGCAAAAGTTATCGAGGTTTTAATTTTGGGCATAAGAAAAAAATCTTAAAATTACGCCGTTTATTATATTGACCAAAAACGTTGATATACATCTTCCTCCGTAAAATAAGAATATGAATATATTATAATAATCGCGATAAAGTTTCAGATCTTCGCGAAATATGAGAAAAATAAAAAATATATAGGAGATTACATCAATATTTTCATTATATTAATGACATACACACACCTAAAAATTAATTTAAAAATATCTACATAATCTAAACACCATGGTGAATCAAATGATATCAAAATCACACAAGTCCGCGTAGTGGTTTCTAAATCAAAGCAACAACAAACGAAGATATTGAGGGAAAATATTTCGAAAAAATAATGTCATCATATTTATTTTTTTAATTGTATACAAGAAATTTCAGAAAAAATGTTGGGGTTATTCTGCAATTTTACCCGAATTTCGCGGAAAAATTTACATATATAATAATAATCACTTTTTGTGTATAAGTATACGCCTTGCGGATTATATCAAGACCCTTCCGATAAATCTTAGAATTCTATAAATAGGAATAAATCTTAAAATAAATTAATTTGACGGCTAAGATGTGCCACATGTTACATTAAAGTACCCAAAAAATCGTAAAACGCGAATAATTTCCGAAAACTACATATGCCATTAACGCGCATCCGATTTCGGTGTGCACCCTAAAAAAATACATCGATCTATACCGATTTCAATGTGGTCCATTAAGAACCATGGATGTGCCAGCTCACACTATTTTTGAGATAAATGGCGTCTAAATCGCGTAATTCTCAAAATCATTTGATGCGCATGCGGTTTCCAGGAAGTACTGAAGTTTATCTTCCAATCCATATATATTTTGCGAAATTTCATTTGACGGCTAAGATGTGCCGCACGTTAGATTGAAGTACCCAAAAAATCGTAAAACGCGAATAATTTCCGAAAACTCCATATGCCATTAACGCGCATCCGATTTCGGTGTGCACCCTAAAAAAATACATCGATCTATACCTATTTCAATGTGGTACATTAAGAACCATGGATGTGCCAGCTCAAACTATTTTTGAGATAAATTGGGTACATCTCTCTTTCGGCTGAAGTTTTTAAAGTTCTCTTTTTGAAAAAGATCAAAATCCGTATGAGGTCATTTATTGAAGTGGAAATGATCCACAGAAAACGCAAATAAATCCTAGATATTTTCAAAAAAAAAAAAAATTTCCAAAATTCGTGTTTTTGGAAGGCCAGTTCCCGCCCTTCTAATTGATGGATTTTCACGAAGAAGATTTTATATCATCCCAAACGTAAAAAACTTTACTGATCGCGGGTACCCGTATCATTCAGTTGACAGATCTACAAATTTGACCCGAAAAATATGTTTTTTTGAAATTTGATCGCACAAAATTTTCACGTTCGGATGAGTATTACTCTGAAGCTGTGCATACAACATACACAAAATATATATCAAATTACGCAGATTCGCGACTACAATAATCTTTTAATCTATTTTTAGAAATTCCTGTATGCGTATTAAAGCTAGAAGTAAAATTCAAAAAACACTCAAAATCGAGCTTCAAAATGTCAGCATCATTTAAAGGTAGATGCAGTTAAAATTTTTAAAAATGATACATAAAGGGCGTAGTCCCCATTTTGTTGGCTTCTAGTTTTACTTTGACATGAAGACCGTGAAATGAGTGGCTTAACCCTTTGATCCCCGAATTTTTTTCGGTAATCATAGAACAATTTTCTGTTGACAGATTTAATGCAACTATCCTAGATAGGATATGGACAAATTTTGACATCGCTACATCCTTGCATTCGGGAGATACAGTAAATTCTTTCTGAAAAATAAAAGCCCAATATCAAGAAAACCAAATGCAAAATCGACGAAAAAAAAATTTTAAATTATTCTCTATATTCTGTTTTACAAGAATCAAAAATAATTCTGACGACAGAGTTCGTATATTTCAAATACGAAGCGAGTTAAATAATTTGGACTGTATACACAAATTAGTACTGTACACAGTTTTGCCCTCTTCTCCATATTAAAAAGCTCATAACTTTACCAAAAAATTTGAATTTTTTAGATTTTTCTTGTGATATGTGTCGTCCATAATCAGGCCTTGACGTATGTAATCTAAAAAATATATATCTACTAGCAGTATATTAAATATTAGCTCTTAAACATTTTGTTGCCTGTGGGCAACATTGGGCCACAAAGGGTTAATCACAAATCGATAGAGAACATAAAAAAACTGGTTCGCCTCAACGTGTTTTTACACATTTTTTTTACATTAAAGTATAGACAGCTTCCACCAAAATAAAGTTTGGAGGTCAATACCATGAACAGTTTGCAACGACAGATCAATTAACCCAAAACTATTCACTTTTTTTCTTATACTTAAGTAGTTCGCGAGTTATAAAGGGGTGAACCTCCGCTTCAGCTATGTTAAAAAATTGGCAATATTGCCCATATATATATATATTTTTTTTTTTTTTTTTGAGGCTAACAGACATTTTTGTAGAAAATTATCGATATAGGTTATTGTTTTGAATGTTATAACCACATTTTTGTAGTTTTGCATACCGGGTTCGTGGGGTCGTAAAATGTGTTTTCAGAATTTGTTCGCTGTGTGTTCATCTTTTCACATAATGCGGTCCCATATCCGACATTTGAAGGTGTTATCCACATTTTCTCACCGAAGTAGCTGTAAAACCTTCAATGAATCCGAAAATTGAATTTTTTGGTCCACTACTGTTTTTTAAAAAGGGGTAAAAATGTCAAACAAATCTAATTGACCCAAACTTTTCACAATTTTTACCAAATCTAGATCATATGTCAAGATGCAGCCTATCGGCCCCTACCTATGGTACCTTTCCCAAAGCGTTTAAAATTATAAATTTTTTGTCATGGTTTTAATATTTTGTATGGTCGTCCCTTGGCATCCATTACACTTTGCAGGGCCTCTAGGTCTGCGTGTGTAAACTCATTCTTGACATTCTGTACCTGTTGGGTGAATACACGATGTAAGATAGATTTATTGTGAATGAGGTGGTGGCTGGTATTGACCATTGAACGTTTTTAAGAATGTCAACGGACTTTGTTAGTCAACAGGCCAGTAAGTTAGGCTAGACCCCTTTGTTGCCGGAACAGACCCGAAGAGGTACACGTGTTTTTTTTTAACTGGACAAACAAATTGGCTATTTCTTATAAGAACCGGCCATTAAGATGGCCGAAGTATGTGAAGTCATACCAGTTGTAAGAATATTCATGTTATTTTTCATGACACAAGTGTACCATCTTCATGATACCCGTCTATCTACAAAACAAAATGTTGTTGTTCAGTACCTACCGGCATGACATATTTCAGACCAGGGGTCAAATAATGAGTTTTCATATCGAATTGATTCCATCGAGATCAATAAATTTGGCATGACCTCATACGATATCGAATGTTTATTATCGAAATTTCCTATAAAACTAGCGTACGCGAATGATCGATGCCAAATTAGCTGTCGAAAGCAAAAAAGAAAATAAGAAGAAAATATGCTGTTTAAGGGAACCCCCCCATTCTCGATTTTATTTTTTCAAGATTTTCAATGGGCTGGTAAATCAATACCAATGCTTGTTAAGGTTTGTAACTTTACACATATACAATTGAAGATTTAAAAGAGAAGAAAAATAATTTACAACAAAATTTTGTTATTGTTTTGTTGTTGTTTTTTGTAATTAAAGAAAAGTCCTTATTTTTGATGGCGGGCATGATAACTCCTCACTGGAACATCGGAATCCGAAAATTCCAACGGTGTTAGAAAGAGTACATGTCTGGCTCTCGTATGAACTAGGATTATTGACTTCGCTCTAAAATTAACAAAATGGTGGACCTTTGAAAAATATTTTTGGAAAATCGCCGATTTTTGACCAAAAACCAAGTTAAAAAATAAGGAAGATCTTCACCGATTGGCTTTATCCTAGTTCATACGAGAGCTATACACTCCCAGAGAAACGTTGCAAAATATGGAACCGATTGGAATATTAGTTTTTGAGTTATCGTGCCCGCCATTCGCAAAAAAATGTTTAGAGAAAAACGCGTTTAAAGTTTGAGAAGCCCTTCAGCCGTCACTTGATGCGGACACAATAAATCGGATATATCTTCAAGAGTTCTTGAGATTTTCACTTGAAATTTTGTAGAGACATTCCTTAATCAGTGTAAATTCGAATTATGTCAACAAAAATTTTGACCCCGGGAATGGGGGGGTCCCCTTAAAGAAAAATTTGATTTTTTGTACTGAAAAGAAAATGAAATAAATCGGATTGGGTATATCCTTTTACCTTAAATTTCAAACATATATTATGTAATGCCACATAGACATTACCAAATTTTGGCATATTTCCGCTTACGTTTTTCTTCTATTCTATTGTTGTCTCAATTATACTCCTGTATGGAGTTGAGCAACATGGCTCAAGATATACATTTTATAAAAATTCATTAGCTTTTAAAATGTACCTCCTTAAAATTTGGAACATATCGCCAAAATTTTGTATTCGTTATCGCACATATATAATTAAATTAAACCCATCATTCGTTAACATTTATCACTTTATCTTCATCAGAACAGGATAATAAAACATAATAAAAGATCCATTTTATTTTAAAATTAATTTCGTACACGACAGCACACAAGGAACATATAACAGGTAGATGCAACTTATTTTTAACAGCAACAAGAACTATTGCAGAGAATTAATATTTTTACACGGTTTAATTCAGAATTTATAATGAAATATATTGATCATGATATCAGAGAAGAAAAAGCTGCGAAAACAAGCGCAAATTTTCTTAGAACTGTAACGATCGGGATGGTGTAACCGACTCAATTCATGAGGTACATTTCCTCATCTGTTGAAATCATAATAGATTTCGCAGTATATACTACTCCTAGAATGATTGTCGTTGAAATTTTATATTTTTCGTTTTCATTGATGTGGAAATTAGCCTATCACTAGGAAAATAGGAATATGTATTTCGTTCTCTGATGGAAACAATTAGCCATCACATATAAAAGTCCCGATCGATTTAAGGTACTTTGAATATCCACCTCAGGTTATAAAAAGATTGGCTTGGTCGAACTCAATGAGTTTTTATACCCTTCAACACACTGTGGTACAGGGTATTATGTCTTTGTGCATATGTTTGTAACAGACAAAAGGAAACCAGATAGACACATGTTTCCTTTTGAGAATATGCATAGAATCACTGTCCGAGTCGATTTGCGCATGTCCGTCCATGTATTTTTGTGAACAAAGTACAGGTCGCATTTATGATCCGATTTGGCCTAAGGACGAACCCTATTGAAATTGGGAAAAATCGGTTCAGATTTAGATATAGCTCCCATATAGTCCGATATGGGATGTCCGATTTAATGTAAATTCTGCACCAAAGTCTATCGATTTGCACGAAATTTGGCATAGAGTATATATGCAGAATGATGTGTGCCAAGTTTCGAGAAAATAGGTTGAGATTTAGATATAGCTCCCATATATAGTTTCGTCCGATTTAAGGTAAATGGTGCACCAAAGTCCCTATATATCATTCGACTTGCACGAAATTTGGCATAGAGTACTGAATTGGTTCCAGAATGATGTGTGCTAAGTTTCGTGAAAAATGTTTCAGATTTATACATAGCTCCAATATATATTTTCGTCCGATTTAAGGTAAATTGTGCACCAAAGTCCCTATATATCATTCGATTTGCGCGAAATTAGGCATAGAGTACTGAATTGGGTCCAGAGTGATGTGTGCCAAGTTTCGAGAAAATCGGTTGAGATTTAGATATAGCTCCCATATATAGTTTCGTCCGATTTAATGTAAGTAATGCACCAAAGTCCCTATATATCATTCGACTTGCACGAAATTTGGCATAGAGTACTGAATTGGGTCCAGAATGATGTGTGCTAAGTTTCGTGAAAAATGGTTCAGTTTTATACATAGCTCCAATACATATTTTATATATTTTCGTCCGATTTAATGTAAATTGTGCACTAAAGAACCAAACATTTTGTACAATGTACTGAAGTTACTATAACCTTGTGTGTGTCAAGTTTTCTTGAAATTGGTTCAGATTTGCATATAGCTCCTATATACACTTTCGTCCGATTTTAAGTAAATGGTGTACTAAAGACCCATAGCTAGGCCGATTGGCAAAACGTACTGAAATTAGTATAAATTCATGTTGATTGTAAACCAAATAATCAATGGGTGATTGATTGATATTACATTTTAAACAGTGAAGTATAGTTTATTTAAAAAGTATGAAATCAATGTTCCTTCGAAAAGACGACATCTGTAATGATACATATCTAGAATATCCCCAAAGTGGTGAAGGGTATCAAATAGTCGGCCCAGTCCGACTTTACTACTTTCCTTACTGGTTTACTTATTAGAAACTGTTGTTTCAGGAACAGATATGAACAGATCAGCACTTTGCTTAAGATACATGTTGATGTGTGCAATACAAGCAATGAAACCATTGTTTTTATGACAACATTTCGGTACGGGTCTCTCGAAGAGGTGACCCCAAGTGGTCATCATCGATATCTTGGGATTTAAAACCATGCGACTTCATCATTGCTTGTAGGGCACGTGATTGATAAGTACACGAAAAGTAGAATTTACCTTATTCCTTCCTGTAGGGTCCCTTGTAATTTACAGGTTCATCGGATTTGGAACTGTTGTGTCAAGTATGTTTGTTTACGAATTAGATTTTGTTAATTGTCATATTAGTTAATCAGAACCCAACAGATGGTGCTGTTTTTTAATATACCCCACAAACATATAAGTGTAATAAACGTTATCTCAAATCCAAGGGGTTAAAGTTTAGCAGGGCTAATTACAAAAATTGTATAACAACTGATAATTAAAAAAAAACTGATTTAAAAGACAAAAGACTAATCGGCTCAATTAAGTTTGGGTTACACTAGAACAACAGATGTAAAAGTAGATGTCACTGCATTAGTCTGTGATAAGGAATTTTCTATAAAATGTGAATGCAAATTGCAAGGAGGTATTAGTTTCCTTTTGATCTCCGTGGAATTTACTACAAATAAAAAAACGACAACTTAATAAAAATGAATAAATTAAGTTTCATATTATTGATTTGCTGTTCGGCAATGGTAAGTATATAAACCTAACCATAATCAAAAATTGCATACATTTAATAAAAAAAAAAATTAGGTTTTTGCTGATCGTCCCGATTGGTATCCCGAAGATGAAGCAGCCATTGAAGCCAAATGTCGTGAAGACAATTCCATTAGCGACGAAACTGCAAAACAAATCTGGTCGAATAATATTGAAGATAACCAGGACATACGCAATTTCTTCCTTTGCCTGGCCGAAAAGAAAAATATTTTCAGTACTGAAATGGGATTTAAAACAGATCGTCTATTGGTTGTTTTGAAAGAAAGAGCAAAATTGGATTGTAAGCCAGAGTTTATTGAAGGCTGTGCTGAGAAAGGCAAGGATGTGACACCAGACGATGCCAAAATGTTCACCATCATGAAATGCACTGTGGCTGGTGCTGAAGAAAATTGTACGAAAGTTGAAGAGAATTAAACGATGAAATGAAATAATAAATTTGATATATTCGAGAAAGAAAAGTTTAGTAGATTTTTATTTGTATATTGGATTAACCATTAGCTTTTTTATTTTTTACGAGGAAACCCAACTTTCCTAGAAATATTCTAAGAATAGGAAATAACTCTAAAAGGTCATAGTGTGGGAGTCGTCCGATAACAGAAGTTTTTTGGTTGTCAAAACTTCTCAGCCTTCATTGCCGAAGGTAAAGATGACTTGGAAGAAGAATATTGACCAATTGTTTATCCCTACTAAGGGAATCCTGCCGTCACAGTTATCTAAGATGGGTAGAATTGTTTTAAAAATACTCGATAATCAGAGAAACAAAAAATACTACATCCGTCAAATTCTAAAATAAAAGACTACATTCAAAACTTTGGATTTGATCTAGATTTATAAAAATATTAGGATGTGTAATGTTTAGATCAAATCGGATACTTAATTTTCACCATCTTCACCCTTTGTGTGGTAAAAACAGACGGGCTTAGGGTCTAACACCAATATTTGGACGATTTACAAATTTAGATAATTATAATCCTATGACTCATTTCGATCATGATATAGGTTTGGAAACAATATTACGATTGTGCAAAATTGTGAATGCCTGAAGCGGATTTGGTGCAAAGAAGACAATATTTGCGGCTGATGGTAGAAAAAACTTGTCATGTAGTCATGCAGTGGGTGGGTCCACAATTGTGGACACTGACCTCGCCGCGGTGTCACCTGGGGTAGCTACTTTCATCATCTGTTGAAATAGTGAGCTGATATGTGCCGCGAGTTCACCCATAAAAACTATAAAATAGGGTTGAGGCGTTGGGTTAGTTGCCCATACTAGGAAAACCCCTCCTACTATGAAAAAGCAAGGAATAAGAAAACCAACCAATCAAATTCGTTCCGCAAACGAATAATGGACCAAGAATTGCGAATCTGCACATGGAATGTGCGTTGTACAGATCAGGCGCGAATGTACTCAAGAAGTACAAAGCCGATATTATTGCCTTACAGGAAATGCGATGGAAAGGGACAGGCGTAAGTAAATCAAATGATTTATATTATAGCTGCCATGAAACGAGACATGAATTTGGCTGCGGATTTATGGTTAACAGGAGAATAAAATACCTCGTCTCCAGATTCACTCCAGTAGATGATAGATTTGCTATAATCCGTATAAAAGCAAAGTTCTTTTACATCAGTCTTATTTGCGTCATGCTGTGACGGAAGACAAAGATGAACAGACCAAAGACATATTTTACGAGCGCCTAGAAAAGGTATATAAGCGCTGCCCTGGCCATGATATTAAAATTCTGCTGGGAGATTTTAATACAAAAATCGGAAGGGCCCCATGAAGAAAAATCAGCCAACGGTCAATCAACTTCACTTCGCGGCAGCAAAAAGTATGGAGTTAGCAACACCAGATTGAAGCATCTCGATATACACAAGGCCAATTGGATTTCTCCCGATCAAAAGATGAGAATTTGATCATTTTGTGATAGACGGAAGGCATTCATCCAGTGTTTTGAACGTTCGATCGATCAGAGGAGCGAATATCGATTCGGACCACTACATTGTTGCAGCCAAGCTTCGCACTAGTCTTAATGTAGCAGCACAAGTGCGATCTAACACAACACGGAAACTCGACGCTGAAAAGATGCAAACACAACAGGTAGCAGAAGTCATTTCCGCTCAACTTACTCACTTGCTTGATGATAGCCCTTCTTGTCCCAATAATAATATAGAAGCACAATGGCAAATAATTGCTCACTCCGTACAAACTACAGCAAAAGCAACACTTGGGTACTAAAAACCATAATCAAGAAACCCATGGTACGATCAGGAGTGCCGTAATTCTACTGATGTGAAAAACGCAAAAAACTGCCCTACCCTGCATACAGTAGCAACACGTAATGGATTGGAGAATTATCGGGAAAAAAAAGAACGTGAGCGTTAGCAAATCGAGATGTACAGGTGTCAGAATGAAGCCCGGAAATTTTACCAACGAGTAAAAAACAAAACCGGGGCTTTGGTGCGGGCACATCCTCCTGTAGGGATGGAAAAAGAACCTGGTGACAGATACAGACAGCGTGTTGAGGATCTGGAAGGTGCATTGCAAAGCTTCTGGTATCAAATAGTGGCGGCGAAGAAGATACCCGGTATGACGGTATTTGTTGTGTACCACCTAGCCAAGATGAGGTCAGAATAGCAATTAGTCGGATGAAGAATAATAAAGAAGCAGGTGCTGAACTATTCCGCACTTTTCAAGATCGGTGGTCAGATGCTGATCAAGAGCATGCACCAGCTTATTAGTACAATTTGACAAGAGGAATGTATGTCAATGATTGGAACCTCAACCTGTGTAGAGGAATAAGTCTCCTTCCCATTGCACAGTTGTCACAATCACAAAATTTTTGGCCAAAATTATTTTTTTGAAGTTTCATATTTTTATAATTTTTTTTCGCGAAATAATAAAAAAACACTTCAAACCATCCGAAAATAATTAGTTTTTCTAAATACCATTAATAGCCGCTCGTTGGTGTAATGCTAAAGTTGAAAAATTTTTGTATAAAAAATAGAACAGCCTGCGTGCAGTAAAATATATACTTTTTGGTGTGCTGTGAGGTCGAATGGGCATACGAAATTCAGACCAAAGTTATTATGAATCTGGAAGCTGATAATAAGTGCTTTCATAATATATAAAGAAAGAACGAAGAAAGTTGTAATATCTGGGTAGGGAGATAAACGTTTGTGTGTATATTGAAAATTATTTTTTACAAATATTTTTGAAATCTTCTTAAACTTTAGAAAAAATGTAAGAATATCGTCTCCTCCAAAAAATTTTTGGAAGCTGGCAGGGGTATGTACTATCATATTCAGATGAAATATTTTGCCTTATTTTGCCTTTTTTAGAAAAAAATGTATTTTTCTACTTTAAGTTGAGTGAAATTTTTTATAAATTGATGTTTTTATTGTATATAGTATTGAACTGAAAATGGGGGATAAAGACAAAGTTTCATCCGATTTTTCTTAAAATTGATATTTAAGGTTTTAAAAGTATACAAAACATAAACATAACATATATAAAACATATATAAAAATGACAGATTATTACAGTAGTCGTGTCAATAATCTCACAGACGTTTTAATAGAGCATTGGATACTTCTGATCCACTTATATCATCTATACGCCTAAACGCCCACTTACAAGAAAGAAAGCGGTTAATCGAATTGTTAGTTTGTGAACTAAACGATGAATTACGGCCCGCGAATGATACTGATTGTGATGAAACCACAGATGAAGAATTCGAAGAAGAATATGGCGACGAAAATATAGTTCTGGAAAACGAAATATCTACATATATTCAATAATTAATTAATTTAAAACTTAATAGAGTTTATTTATTTTCTTTACTTAATAGTATAAAACAACCTTCTTAAGCCTGTTTTAAGTCATATTTTTATAAAAAGAGTAAATTTTGAATTATGTTTACGGCATTTTATTTTGTGTTACAACTCATGTTTGTACTAAAACATCACATTTTGTACCCTAACATTTTGTATGCCTTTGCATGTCTAAAAACCTAATAAATAGTACTATATTGTACCTTATGATTGCAGAAACGCGTTTTAACGGATTTGCAATAAATATTAATTTTATTATAATAAATATTAATCTATTTATAAACGAAAAGTATACATTATGTTGTATTAAATAATTTTGGCCAAAAAAAATTGAATTGGGACAACTGTGCATTGCATATAAATTCCTTTCCAGTGGGCTTTGTGAACGATGGCTATGCAGGATAAATTTAACTGGCATAAGGTCAGAAGAAGTTTAAAAAGAACGTGAGCAAATCGAGATGTACAGGAGTCAGAATGAAGCCCGGAAAATTTTCCATCGAGTAAAAAACCAAACCGCGGCTTTGGTGCGGGCACATCCTCCTGTAGGGATGGAAAGATCAAGTTAGAATAGCAATTAGTCGGCTGAAGAATAATAAAGCAGCAGGTGCTGAACTATTCCGCACTTTTCAAGATCGGTGGTCAGACGTGATCAAGAGCATGCGCCAGCTTATTAGTACAATTTGGCAAGAGGAGTGTATGTCCAATGATTGGAACCTCAACCTGTGTAGAGGAATAAGTCTCCTTCCCATTGCATATAAATTGCTATCCAGTGGGCTTAACGACGGCTATGCAGGATAACTTTAACTTGCACAAGGTCAGAAGTTATAGTCGGAAAGGACCACTTGGAGCCCTTTAATACCGAACGAGGATTCAGACGTGTGACATTTTTAACATCCTGCTGGAAAAGGTCATACGAGAGGCAAAGGTGAACAGAAGTGGAACTCTGTACACCAAACAACATATGTTACTCGCCTACGCCGATGACATCGATATAATGGGTCGAACATTGCGAGGGGTAACAGCCAACTTTGAATAAATTGAGAAGACCAAGCTGACGTCCCGTAGACTCTGGCCAACTGTGGAACTTGAAAGCAACAAAGATGTTATATATAAAACTAATGACAACAGTTTTGAAATTCAGAGACGAATAGTGCTGTTATATGGATCTGAAACATGTGTACTTGTGCATGCAGTTGAGACAGCTCTTGGAGTGTTTGAGATCTCTTGGAGTAGGCCGATCTGCGTCGATGGTGAATATCGCCGTTGAATAAGCCTTGAGCCGTACCATATACTCTCGGACATCGACATAGTCAGACGTATCGAGCTGCAGCGACTACGTTGGCTAGGTCATATTGTGAGAATGGTGAGCATGAAACGTGATTCAGCGTGGCGACTGATGAAATAACCGGTATTGATGCCCAGATATATGTCTTGAGGGCGCTGTCTTGAGGGCGTGGAATACCGGAAAGTTAGTTGTTAAACAGTTCCGGAAATGTCACTCCACCCTGCTGCTTCACTCTACGGGGTTTGGACTTCTTATTCCGTAACCCCACGTACGACTGGCGTCCACACATGTAGTATATTATACAATATTTCAAACCTGGCCGAAGGGAAGTGTTCTTGATGTTCTCAAACAGTGTGGCATGATTGGCTGTATCTAAGGCTTTTGATAGGTCCAGCGCTACCAAAACTGTTCTATGGCACACCGGTTCGGGTTAAGTCCTTGACGTATATGTGTGCAGATGGTGTGCAACGCTGTTTTAGCAACTGGATAGCTTTCCCTAATGCTGGAGAGGAGTAATGTCTCAAGAGTCTTCGATACTGGTGGCCAAAGTGAAATTGGCCTGTAAGATTCATTTTTGCTGCCATCTTGCATTGCTTCAGTAGCCCATTGTCCAGGCTTCGGGAACGACGTGGGTGGTTATCGACAAATTGAGAACTTTTGTCAGGTACTTAGCTCCTGGCTCCGTCAGCTGTTTCTGCATATACATAGATATTCCGTCGGGGCCCAACGTGCACTGTTGTGGTACCTCCTCGGCGGGTAGAGATCTTATTCGACGTAGTACTCTTCGCTTCGCCCTGTCGCTCTCTGGGTGCTCGACAAACTGTAGTTTAAATTACTGACGTATCTCTTCGGATCAGTCACAATTTACGTCATTTATCAGACCTGGTGACACGATTGTTATGTCTAGCGAACTGTGACTCTCTCTCCCCCAATGGCTCGTAATTTACATTTAGAATATTTCGTAACACCTTTTAATTAAATATTGACAAAGTTAAATTTTTTCGACACCAATTAATTAATATGTAGAACATAGATACATGTTAAGTCATGTTACGTTTTTGTAATTATATTAAAATAAAATATTATTTTGGAACAATTATCACATTGAATTTAATTAAATTTTGAAACTGGCTATAAAACGCCCAACTGATCTAGAATAAAACACACAGTTCAAGTTCAGCAAACATCAGAAGCAGCAATGCATAAAATTATAATATTTGTCGTTCTATTCTCCACTGGGGTACGTTATTAAATTACAATAAAATTATTTTATATTTTATTAAATAATATTCCCGTTAGGTGTTCGCCAACATACCCGATTGGTATCCTGAAAATCCCACCGAAATAGAAAAGCAATGCATTGAACAATATCCGATTAGCGCTGAAGCTAAAGCCGAAATCCGTAACTTCAAACTCATCGATGATCCAAATATGAAATCATTATTGTTGTGCGTGGCCAATGGCCAAAATGTTTATACACCTGAGACGGATCTTGACCCGGAACGTATGGCATATAGTATATATCGTAGTTTACATTTGGAATGTGCTTTGGAATTGGTCCGCGAATGTTTGGGAAATCACAAGGAACACAGTGTGAATGGCAATCATGAAGATTTCATGTACTTAAGTTTGGAATGCATTTTCGATGGTGCTCCGGGAAAATGTACTCATGTGGAATGATTTTGTTGTAAATTGGTTTTTAGAAAAAGTTTGTTGATTTGTGACGATGAACGTTGAAAAATATTTTGAATATTAAAAAAATACTGTATAAAGGAAATAAGAAGTTAAGTTTAAATGCAAATTCAGATTTTATTTTTTCACCAAAATGTGAATTTTTGTCTCTGTTTTGGACGCGTTGCAGGTTTCTCGTTCGGGATTTAACCAGATATAGTAATGTATGTTATGATAGGGTCGTCCACTTTCATATGAAAAATAAGGCCGGCAACCCGATGTTTGCTTCAAAAATAAAATCTGTTATCTGGGTCTGATCAAATTGTTTCATAGGATTACGATTCTGTTTTTATAGGGCCTGAATGCATCTGTTAAAATATGAAGTACTTCGTTTTCAAGAGGTTTATTCTTTTCAATAAAAATTAGAGTCTTAGACCCCCTTCTGTCTTCTCTGATTTTTTACAGAGGTATAAAGTTTTGAACCCAATAACAAACAAATTTCGAAGTAGGACTTTATATAGTGCTTCCTCATTATTGTTTACAAAGACACTATTCGTCTAATCTATGCATACTCCCTGCTTCTGCTCGTCTATGAAATATTCCTTGTTCACCTCGTCTTTAAAGACTTCCGACTTCTGCTCATCTATAAAAATTTAAAGACACCCTTCAATTTGTCCTATAAAGGTGGTCATATTATGATTAATAGTCTCCCGTCAGCTCCCTATAAAGACACCCTGCTTCACCTCACCTATAAAGACTCCCTTCAGCTCGTCTATAAAGACTCCCTGCTTCAGCTCGTCTATAAAGACTCCCTTCAGCTCGTCTATAAAGACTCCCTGCTTCAGCTCGTCTATGAAAGACTACCTGCTTCAGCTCGTCTATGAAAGACTCCCTGCTTCAGCTCGTCTATGAAAGAATCCCTACTTCAGTTCGACTATGAAAGACTTCCCTCAGCACGTCTATAGATCATGAATATTCACTGCTTGTTCATATAGTTCGTTGTCTATGAAAGACTCCCTGCTTCAGCTCGTCTATAAAGACTTCCCTCAGCTCAGCTCGTGCATATTCACTGCTTCTTCATATAATTCATACAGATTCACTGATTGACCTAGTCTATAAAGACTCATTACTTCACCTCCTCTATACAGATTCCCTGCTTAAATCGTATATCAGTCTAACGGATATAACTATAGTTATTAAGCTTTGAAATTTATTGTCATTATTATCAAATTATACAAAATTTCTCACGCTCTTATATCACAACCTTTCCATTCCGATGGTGGACCATCCTTCTCAACCACTTCAGGGCTAACTTCCTTATCTATGATACATTTAATAATGTTGAAGGCCATTTCATCTTCCGGTTTAACATCCTTATATTTCGTAACACATTCGTTAGCCACCTGACGACGACATGTACGATTCATTCCGATTCGATAGAGTGCATGAGCCAATCGATCCGCATTATAACCATGTTCGGTGGTATAAACATTAAATGTTTTCGAGGCACATAGAATAAGTTGTCTTAACGTTGGACTATCTTCCATGCGGCCATTATCTATATCTTCCAGAACGGCTTCGGGCAATGGATGTTGATCCTTACACTTTTGTAGGGTACTGTAGGCTCTTTCGGGGTACCAATTGTCTTTAACAGCATGGACCTTGTGGGATTTGCCAAGGGGAGAAATCGAACACAATTAATGGAAAATTTGTTATTAGAATAATACAATAAATACCTGAATTAAAATGCATGCAGCAACTGATAACAGAATAACTTTATGCATTGCATGTAATTTTCAAGACAAATAAAATGCAAATAATCGCAAGCTAATACCGGCAATCATATTTATATTGGCGATCTTTGATCTAAAATAATATTTACATATGTATAATGCAATAATAAAAACAATTCTTATCAGTCGATTCGTCGCATAACATATAAACGCTAGTTTACACGGAAAACCGCATTTAGAAAAATAGAAAAACCACAATTACGACAACAAATGGACTGCAGAAAAAAAGATCCTAAAAATAATATTTAAATATAAATCGATAAGCGTGGAGTCCATAAAGAGACCTTTCAATTCACCCATCAAGACTTCCCTACGTTTGTCTACATAGGCGGTCCATATTTTGACTAGCTAGTCGTCTATGAAAGACTCCCTGCTTCTGCTCGTATATGAAAGACTCCCTGCTTTAGCTCGTCTATGAAAGACTCCCTGCTTCAGCTCGTCTATGAAAGACTCCCTGCTTCAGCTCGTCTATGAAAGACTCCCTGCTTCAGCTCGTCTATGAAAGACTCCCTGCTTCAGCTCGTCTATGAAAGACTCCCTGCTTCAGCTCGTCTATGAAAGACTCCCTGCTTCAGCTCGTCTATGAAAGACTCCCTGCTTCAGCTCGTCTATGAAAGACTCCCTGCTTCAGCTCGTCTATGAAAGACTCCCTGCTTTAGCTTGTCTATGAAAGACTCCCTGCTTCAGCTCGTCTATGAAAGACTCCCTGCTTCAGCTCGTCTATGTAAGACCCCCTTGCTTCAGCTCGTCTATGAAAGACTCCCTGCTTAAGCTCGTCTATGAAGGACTCCCTGCTTCAGCTCGTCTATGAAAGACTCCCTGCTTCAGCTCGTCTATGAAACACTCCCTGCTTCAGCTCGTCTATGAAAGACTCCCTGCTTCAGCTCGTCTATGAAAGACTCCCTGCTTCAGCTTGTCTATGAAAGACTCCCTGCCTAAGCTCGTCTATAAAGACTCGTCTATAAAGACTCCCTGCTTCAGCTCGTCTATAAAGACTCCCTGCCTTAGCTCGTCTATAAAGACTCCCTGCTTCAGCTCGTCTATAAAGACTCCCTGCTTCAGCTCGTCTATAAAGACTCCCTGCTTCAGCTCGTCTATAAACACTGCCTACTTCAGACTCTCTGTTTCAGTTCGTCTATGAAAGTCTCCCTGCTTTAGCTCGTCTATGAAAGACTCCCTGCTTTAGCTCGTCTATGAATGACTCCCTGCTTCAGCTTGTCTATGAAAGACTCCTTGCTTTAGCTTGTCTAGGAAAGACTACCTGCTTCAGATCGGTTATAAAAACTCTCTGCTTCAGATCGTCAATCGTCTATGAAAGACTCATTGCTTTAGCTCGTCTATGAAAGACTCCCTGCATCAGCTCGTCTATGAATGACTCCCTGCTTCAGGTCGTGAATCGTTTGTAAAGACTCAGCTCGTACAGAAGACTGCCTTCAGCTCGTCTATAAAGACTCCCTTCAGCTCGACTATAAAACCTCAGTACTTCAATTCTACTTTTCGATAAAGACCCCCAGCTTCAGCTCATCTAATTTTTTTAACTATCTATGAAAATAGTTCCAAAATATAATCAATTTTTTATTTTTTCAAATTTCAATTAATTTCTTGCAACAATCTAGATCTGAAAAGCATCAGGATTTTCAATTTTTTGCCACCGGGACATTTTTGTCTTCAATACACTTGGCGACACTAAAAACCTTTTCATTTTCGGTTTCAACATTTTCATTATTTTTTAGACACTCCTCGACTGCTTGGCGATTGTGTAAACGATTAATTTTCTCTAAAGCATACACCACTCTCTCCGCATCGAATCCTTTTTCGGTAGTATAGAAATTCATAGCTTTTGCAGTACAAACAAACAGCGCTACCAAATCTGGATGTTTGTGGACTTCACCCTTTTCGAGATCCGAACGTGATTCTTCACTTAATGGGTGTGCTTCGCGACATTTCTGCTGTACCGCAACAGGATCTTTGGGATACCAATCGTGAGTATCATCGGCCAGGGCCTGCATAAGGACAATAAAGAATAAGTTTAATTAAAATATAAATACATATAATATGTATGTTCATACCTTAGTAAGAATGATACTTAGCAAAACTAAAATTATTACTTTCATGATGTCAGGTGATTAACCGAACGGGTTGCAAATACAATTGATAATAAGTAACAGTTAGCTCTGTTTTTTATACTAATCACTATGCTCTTTGTCTTATATAAGAATTAAAAATATTTTAAAAGTGCATTGTTTTGTAAAAATTGTAGAAGATAACATAATGTTTCCCATTGGTTAGCAATAAATATAATCAATGTAGGGAGGTATAGGTGCGATTTACAAATCATATAACTGTGATAGTTCTATAAACAATAATTTAAACAAAAACACACTTATAACAGTCGGAAAAATCTTAACCCAGAATTTGTTTGGTGAGGATTGACTCAAAATTAAACCAATCTAAAGAAGATTTGTTTGATGACGGAAAAGTTATCTGGGAAGCAATCTCGCCTGAAATAATACTTTAATATTATCTATGCCTAAAGGATATGTGAATGTCTTCCAGAATAAAGTTGTCTCTTATTCTCTATCTGCGAACCTGATGTAGAGTTTTCTATAATGAATATTATATTAAGATTGAAATGGAAAATATTTAGCACTTTTAGTGTTGGTGATCTAGCACCTAGCGTTTTTTTTTATCATTTTCAGTTTGTATACAACCACCTGAAGAGCCAAGAGTGAAAGAACTCATTCTTGCAGTCAGAAGATTAGTATGCGAGCATAAGCGGAAAAGGTGGCTAGACCACCTGAAACTTTGCAACTCGATAGAACGGCTGTCATATTTAACGATGTAACGGTGACTGATCCGAAGAGGTGAGCGAGTTTTTTTTTTTTTTTAACCGGCAGTTTATAGAGCACGCCGAGAGTGACAAGGCTTCGTCGTATTAAAGCCCTCCGAGCCGAAGTGGTACCACCACAATTTACGAAGGATTGCGTTGCAGATGTCATTCGAAACCCTAAATCCAAAGGTTGAGCCCGGAAGAAATCTCAATGGTAATGCTGAAGAGTACTTAATTGCTGTACTCAACCTGTCGTTAGCCACCCACATTGTTCCTGAAGCCTGGAAAATTGACAGGGTGGTCCCGTTCCTGAAGTCAGGCAAGGATGCCAGCAGGGATGTATCGTACCAGTCCCTCATCATCAAAATGGACCGGAGGATGCAAAGTACAACTAGAGTATTACAAGCCATAACTACACATGTAAGCAGAGAACTTAACCAGAAGAGACTGTGCGGCAGAACAGTCTTAGTGGCTCTTGACTTATCGAAAGCCTTCCATATTGTCAATCATGGCTAGCGGTTCGAAGATATAGAGAAGACAAACCTCCGGCCTAGTTTGAAACGTTGGATAAACAATAGCATGTGTGATCGCCAGCCATATGTGGGGTAATATCTCCGGACCAGTTTAATCTCTACTTTTCTGAAATTCCACAACCACCGGACGGTATGCGGATGATTGTACGATCATGGCGTCGGGTCCTATTATACAAGACATTTGTGAAAGGTTAATTGTCTCTATAGCTGATTTAGTACAGCTATAGAGACAAATTTAGGTTAATTGTATCTATAGCTGATTTAGTACAGTCCTTCCATCTGAGGAACCTGAACATATCCGCCGCTAAAACCACAGCCACTCTGTTCAGCACATGGACGGCTGAAATGAAGCTCCCTCTGAACATCATGGTCGATGGTGCACTGATTCGGACCACAAACTAGCCCAAACATTTGGGTGTAACGTTTCACAGCTTATTTATTGTCGTCCGCGCAAGTCACCGCTATAAAGAAATAGGTCAGTCGGTGGTAAGCTATGCGGCTGCAGTGTGGTTCGCGAATGTAAGCGATACTCAGTGGAAGAACATTCAAACCTGCCAGAGTGCCGCCCCGAGAACTGCGACAGGGTGCCGTCTTATGACACCAGTGGATAATTTACATATAGAGGCAATGGCCTTACGTACATCGTCACAACAGGATGTTGTCGATGCAGTACCTACTTGGGTGTTATAGCAGGAATCATCCATGCCTCACCTTATGCATAGAATTCCTCCACCAAGGCATGTAAGGAGAGACCTACATGATCTTTAAAAAAGGAGATGTCCAACGGTATAAAAGAAACCCCAGAACAACAGGCATGTGAAAATGCAGTACTTGGAGTCCACCCAACACCTATAGCAGCAGAAGAACGACAGCTGCCTAGTTAAACGAGAGTGGGCCCGAATTGGACATGGACCTCCCTGCTAAAACCCACTCATTTGTTCTAGAATCTCTTTGGACGCAGCCGATAGAGATTGCAACCTTCCAGAACCGGGATACAGAGGAGTCAGAATCGAAATAATGCAAAAAAAGTACAACAAACATTTAGACAGTTGCTACAACAACAACATGTGTTGTCCTTGATCATAAGGTATAAAATATAATTGGTGTCAATTAAAGGTCAGAAAAAAAAATAAAAATGCTTCTGGTTGACTTTAACAGGAAAACATTGCACGTTTTTACCAAAAACAATAAATGTTTTTTTTTTTTTTTTTTTTTTTTTTTTTTTTGGCCAGAACCGGATAAGTACAAATTCCTGACGAGTGGTTCACACCTCTGACCGTTAACTTTATCTTAATGGACAGATGGACAGCTCGACACAGCTAGTAGAGATATGACGATTCGTATATAATAACTGATAAAGGATTGATTAGAAAATTTAGTGGGAGAATCATGGTTTACCATTATAGATTTGAAGTCAGTTTTTTATCAGGTCAGATTGGACGAAGATTCGGTGAAGGCTACCACTTGAACTTAAAAATGGGCCGGCTATATTCCAGCCGTTCCTTGCCTTTTTGTACAAAAATGAAATGGTAATATATATATAAGGATGATATTGTAAGAGCTTCAAAAACACTAGAAAAACACGTTATCTTGTTGGAGAAGAGTTTGATCAGGTTAGTAGGGGTTGGTGCTTAAAGTTCTGAAATGTATTAGGATATAAATTTTCAAAAACAGGTATTGAACATGCACACATTTTCTCAATGAAGCATTAACCAATGCCAAAGAATTTTAGAGAGATGCAAGCATTTTTAGGTTTGCGCTCATACTTCAGAAAATTTGTGAAGAGATTCTCTCTGATAGCAAAGCCTTTATACCGAAGGGCAGAGCTAAATATGTAATCGCTGATGAATGTAACAGAGCCCTTGAAATTCTTAAGAAGCTTCTGGTATACAATATTAGTGATATACAACCCGAGGAGGGAAACAGTGTTGCATAGTGATGTAAGCGCAACGGGTTTTGGATCGATTTTAATGCAAAAGCAAAATGATGTGCTATATCACCCAGTTGTATATAAGCGATCCATACATGCCATAGATACAGATGATATAGACTTCCAGTCTAGAGAACAAAAAAAAAAAAGAAAAAAAAACCAGTAAGGAAAGTAGTAAAGTCGGACGGGGCCGACTATATGATACCCTTCACCACTATGGGTATATTAAACAGGACTATAACATAAAATTGGATGAAAAAAATGTGATATTTATCTAAATGTGAATCTACCTAGATCTATCCATAAAGTATGTCAATCGACTTCAAACAAATATTAATAGGTCATCCGTTGGGCTATGCCTGCACTTCTAGAAAACGCAATTACGTAATTCTATGCTCAATTTTGTAAGTTGTGCAAAATTTGATGTCAATCTGACTAACATGAGGAGTTTGATGCCCACTTTACTTGAAGTCGGGCGAAAATATATATGGAAGCTCTATCCAAATATTGAGCGATTTCAAACAAACTTGTCACTGGTTAGGTTATACTAATTTCAGAACGTTTCGTTCCTATTGGTTCCTTAGTTCGTCAATTACTTAAAATCAATCTATAATAAAAGGGAGTTATATCTAAATCTGGACCGATTTTCACGAAACTTGGCAGACATCATTCTAGGCTCAATTAAGTACGTTATGCCAAATTTCGTGCAATTCGAAGGATATATAGGGACTTCGGTGCACCATTTACATGAAATCGGTCGAAACTATATATGGGAGCTATATCTAAATCTTGACCTATTTTCACGAAACTTGGCAGACATCATTTTAGACTCAATTCAGTACGTTATGCCAAAATTCGTGCAAATCGAAAGATATTTAGCGACTTTGGTGGACCATTTACATCAAATCGGACGAAGTTATATATGGGAGCTATATCTAAATCTGGACCGATTTTCTCCAAACTTGGCAGACATCACTCTAGGCTTAATTCAGTACGTTATGCCAAATTTCGTGCAAATCAAAAGATATATAGGGACTTTGGGGCACCATTTACATGAAATCAGACGAAACTATATATGGGAGCTATATCTAAATCTGGACCGATTTTCTCCAAACTTGGCATACATCATTCTAGGCTTAATTCAGCACGTTATACCAAATTTCGTGCAAATCAAAAGATATATAGGGACTTTGGGGCACCATTTACATGAAATCGGACGAAACTATACATGGGAGCTATATATAAATCTGGACCGATTTTCACAAAACTTGGCAGACATCATTCTAGACCTAAAACATCATTCTAGACCAAATTTCGTGCAAATCGAAAGATATATAGGGACCGTTTACATTAAATCGGTTAAATATATATATGGGAGCTATATCTAAATCTGAACCGATTTTTCAATAGGGTTCGTCATTGGGCCGAATAAGTGACCTATGCCAAATTTCATCCAATTCGGATCATAAATGCGACCTGTACTTTGTTTACAATTTAACATGGACAGACGGACGGACGGACAGACGGACATGTATAAATCGACTTAGAAAGTGATTCTATGCATATTCTCAAAAGGAACCATGTGTTTATCTCGTTTCCTTTTGCCTGTTACAAACATATGCACAAAGACATAATACCCTGTACCACAGTGTGGTGAAGGGTATAAAAACAGAATAAAAACTACAATTAGGGAAAAGGACTGTGGGTGGGTATGATATTGTGAGCAGTGTGGTGTATAAAAAAGTCAATGACGATACGAGATTTTTCGTGCCAAAGAAAAAATGAGGTAATACACCATTTACAGAAATTCAGATGCAAATAGCAATGTAAACTAAATCTAAATCTCAACCGATCCACTTTTTCTATAGGGTTCATACTTGCACCAAAATAAATGACCAATTTCCATATCTCTCGATAATAAATGCAACCTGTATTAATTATTTTTTTAGGGTTGCGTAGGGGATGATGATGAACAGGCTTATCTTGGTCCCTCTTTCATCTCAATTGTGGACACTGACCTCTCCGCCGTGCCACCTGGGGAGCTATTTTCATCACCCGATGTAAAAGTGAGCTAATATGTGCCGAAGTTCACTATAAAAAAATGGGTTGAGGCGTCGGGTTAGTTGTCCACTCTCGGAAAACCCAACATACTTCGAAAAAGCAAAGAAAAAGAATGTGACCTGTATATTCGTTACAAATATAAATGGATAGACGGACAAAAATACATAAATCGAACCAGAAAGGAATTGTATGTATATTCTACAAAATATTCATGTACACACCACTGTTTATTAATTATTATCTTTGCTATATTTGTAACATATTTAATCGGTTTTTCCAGTTCCAATACAACAATAAATTTCTGGGTTAACGGTCTTTAATATTTAAATCAAATACAACAACTGTCAATCATCAGTATACAATTTAATCTCCTTGTTAAAACAATGAATAAAATAATTTTTACAGTTATCGGAATTATATTCTTCAATCAGGTATTATAATAAATGTCATTGTTTTTTACTGTCTAATTGAAATACTCTATTTTGTTCAAAGGTTCTGGCCGAAACAGAGCTTGATTGGTTGCCCAAAGATGTTCATGAAATTAAACTTGAATGTGAAAACTCATTTCGATTGGCTGAGAAACCCGTGGCCGTACAATTCAAACCTCATGCCAATATGACTGCTTATATTATTTGCACATCTAAAGCCATGCATATCTATACAACGGAAAATGGTTTCGATATGGAAAGATTACTGTATTCCCTAAAGAAGATGAATCGTTTATATAATCGTAATGGTGTCGAAGAGTGTGTAGAGAAATTTAGAGAGGTTACACCGGAAACTGAAATGGTCTATAGTGTTGCACAGTGTATACAAAAAGTCAATAAGGCACCGGAATATAGTGTTTAATTTTTTATTTGTGTATATGTATATTTTTAACACATGAACAAACATAAAATATTACAAGAAGACAATCGTTAAATTTTTGAACTTTTTTAATCCTCTACCAAGAGTTGTGTATTCACAATATCTAGAATCAATCGAGATTTTTATATGGGGCCTATAATATTGTAAATTTTTGTCAGGAAAAAAAAGAAATACAACACTACAGAAACCCTGATTTTATAATTGGGCTATGGCCTTGAAATGTAGTCCCCTAGGACTAGGACCATCCAACTACCTACAAACGCAGAATTTTAATGTCATGGCCAGGGCAGCGGTCATACGCAGTTTCTAG
Organism: Musca vetustissima; assembly: GCF_032173495.1. Lineage (NCBI taxonomy): Eukaryota > Metazoa > Arthropoda > Insecta > Diptera > Muscidae > Musca > Musca vetustissima. Next base: position 104,268 of record NW_026889254.1, read on the forward strand.
GCGCTCGTAAAATATGTCCTTGGTCTGTTCATCTCTATCTTCGATCGGAGCATGGGTGCAAATGAGTCTGATGTAGAAGAACTTTTATACGGATTATAGCAATTCGCTCATCTACTGGAGTGAATCTGGAGACGAGGTATTTTATTCTCCTGTTAACCATAAATCCGCAGCCAAATTCTTGTCTCGTTTCATGGCAGCTATAATACAGGGCGTAATCGTCTGATTTACTTACGCCTGTCCCTTTCCCTCGCATTTCCTATAAGGCAATAATATCGGCTTTGTACTTCTTGAGTACTTCCGCCAAAGCGAACAGTGCGCCTGTTCTGTACAACGTGCGCACATTCAAAGTGCAAATTCGTAGATCGTGATCCTTTATACGTTTGCGGGGGTCGTCAACATTAGAGGGTTTGTTTTTATTTTTCATAGCAGGTTGGGTTTTCCGAGAGTGGGCAACTAACCCGACGCCTCAACCCATTTTTTATAGTTCTTATAGGTGAACTCGCGGCACATATTAGCTCACTATTTCATCGGGTGATGAGAATAGCTCCCCAGGTGGCACCGAACACAATTGATATGAAAGAAGGACCAAGGTAAGCCTGGACTTCGCCATGTTAAAGCCAATCAGAGCCGTTGCTTGGTATCTATCATCCCCTATGCCACCCAATTAAATTTGGTAAAAGCCAAATTACCAAATTTGAACCAATTCGGTTGTAAAACGTGTCCATACACTGCAAAATACTGATTTTTTTGGAGGTACCTATGTTGAGAATTTTCGGTAGTGAAATTTGACACCCAAAATATGTAAAATACCGACATTTGAGAGGTACCGTTATATTAGAGCTATACTAAAATAGGGACCAATATAGATAATTACAGGCGAGATGATGTATTGCCTTATGAGAACCCAGATTGCATATTACATTGCATTCGGTTGAAAAACGTTCCACAAATCTTCAAAATACCGAATATTTGGGGGTATTATATAATTGCCCCCTAATATTAGGTTGAGGAAAAAGAAATCCATTATGACTGAACTGAACCGAACCGTTTGAACCGGCCAGAGTAGGCCAATAGGAGAGGTGTCGTGTTCCACCAGGCCACACACATCTACAGTGAATCGCCAGAAACTTCGGGAGCTTGGTTGGGATGCATCCCCCATACAGTCCGGACAAGTGATTCAAATACGTTTCTTGCATTGCAAAATTTATTTAATGCTAAAACATTGGTATCTAGGGAGGATTGTAAAAATCGGCTACTATTTTTTTTGCAAATAAAGAGCAGGACTTCTATGAGAGAAGCATTATGAAGTTACCTTTAAAATGGCAACAAATCATACAATAAAACGGTGCATATTTGGCACAAATCGGACATTACAAAGCATGTGAAGTAAAGTCCCATAGCTCATATAAAAATAATAGATTTCGTTTTCCCCAACCCATTATTAGCAGATCATTACCACAAACTGTAGGTGTTTTGGACACGCATTCTTATAATAACCTCACAAAATAGTTGTGTAGGGGATACAAATTCCACGCTTACCCGCCACCATGAGGTGGACGTTCAAAATATCTGAACTCTCTCGGGAGTTTCGTATGGGGTATTTGCCATGGTAAATTGTTGCCAAATTTCTGCGGAGATTTCCCCCCGCCAAGGTCACGAAATTACACGAATTACAATTACTTCGTAATGCTAATGAATGTTCCCTTTGTTCGAAAATAGGCTGTACCTTTATATCGGTCCTATACTCACATATCGACTGTTATTGATAGTCTTTTTTAGAAAGATGAGAATTCAAAATATTAAATGAGACCCAACGCGGATAGAAAAATTTTTGAAATCCTCAAAATAGGAAGAAAGGAAGATTTGCCATCCAATGAGAACGAAATAAATAATTGCAGCTAATTCGGTTAAAACTTTCCTTAAATTATCGAAAATTGGGGGAACCTTCATTGGTGCTTACCCGAAAATTGGGGAAATATTGATAATTTTTGTAGTGGGGTTTCTACGCAATAATAATACAAAAATATGAATTTACAGCGAAATTTCTCAAAATAACAGGGACCGAAAATAACAGTTATTTTTTTAAAATGCGAACAAAAAAATCTTCATGTTAGAGACATGGGACACCAATAGTGTCATATACCAATAGATTCGTGTTGAGGAGCCCATTAAGGATATTGAGTGATCTTGAGAAAACACTCTCAGTTCCCATGTTAAGGATTATTTTTTAACGGAAAAAATAAACGTTGATTTTTAACTGTTAAAAATGATTTTTATTTTTTCCGTCAAAAATAAAAGTCTTTTTGGGATTTTTATTTTTTCAGTCAAAAATAAAAGTCTTTTTGGGACTTTTATTTTTTCCGTCAAAAATAACAGTTTTTTGGGACTTTTATTTTTTCCGTCAAAAATAAAAGTCTTTTTGACTTTTATTTTTTCCGTCAGAAAATAAAAGTCTTTTTGGGATTTTTATTTTTTCCGTCAGGAAATAAAACTCTTTTTATGTAAAGAAGTTTATACAACTTGTAATCAGTTATAAAATTACAATTTATAAATCTCTGTCCTTATTACAATAAGTGTACACATAAGTAATCAAGATCAAAGGTAAAAAATATTTGTTATAAATTTTTAAAAAATAGTCTAGTGTACCAAATCATGAATATAAATTAAAGAATCATTACCCTAACTATTAGGTCAAAGGTTATATAACTGGTACCAAACTCTATATGTTTATTTACGTAAAAAGATTTTTATTTTCTGCCGAAAAAAATAAAAGTCCCAAAAAGACATTTATTTTTGACGGAAAAAATAAAAATCCCAAAAAGACTTTTATTTTTGACGAAAAAAATCAAAATCATTTTTAACAGTTAAAAATCAACGTTTATTTTTTCCGTTAAAAAATAAATAATTAAAGTGGATTTTTTTTATTTAGGTCACATAATAACAGTTATTTTTTACCTGATTTGATATAAGTTATAACCGTTACGGACCCTGCAAAATAACCAAATTTGCGACTTTTCGTTAAATGGTGGCTACCCTAAAAAAAAAAAAAAAAAATTGGACCAATACTATTATCACGGTGATGCCAAGATTCATATGATTTCTCCTTCAATATTTTTTATGATTTATTTCATTTTACAACAAAGAAAAACTTTTAACACCATTGTCATTCTTAAATCTTATCCTCCTTTGGAATATTTTGCTCCTTAACACACTTCGAGACAAGATAAACCATTTCGCTTTCCGGCGTAATTTCATCATACTTTTTAACACATTCTACGACACCATTACGATTATATAAATAATTCATTTTATCCAAAAAATATATTAATCGTTCAGCATCGAAACCATTTTCACTTGTATAGAATTTCATGCGTTTAGCTATACAAGTAATGTACGCTGTCATATCGGGATAATTGCGGACGACACCTTGAAATATAGCGGCTTCAGTTTCATCCGATATTGGATTTTCCTTTTTACATTGTTCTTCTACGGCATCAGGATCTTTAGGAAACCAATCGTGGTCATCGGCAAGGACCTTCTGATGAAAAAGTAAATTTTCCATTAATAAATTACGAAAAATTAGATTGGAATAATATGTTAATACCTGGGTGAATATAATTCCAACAATTATAAAGATTAGTTTATTCATTGTGTCAATGAGTTGATTACAATTCCTACTGATGATTGGCAGATAGTGTATTTGATTTATATACTGAAGACTTTGAGCCGTGTAATATTTTTATAAACAATACATTTTCAAAATAAAAAATACATACAGAATAATGAAATATACGCATACAAATAGATACGGCGGATTTAAGAGCTATCTATACTAATAAAAGAGTAAAGTGATTGACTGACTGACTGATTTAACGATTCATCAACGCCCAGACGAAACGGCTGAAGCTAGAATCTTGAAATTTTGGGTGAGGGTCACTCTTGGCCCAAATGTGACAGATAAGGCTGGGTTTTTGGAAATTCGTACTAGAAGGGTACGAAAAGTACTAAAAAGTACTAAATATGATATCATTTGCATTTGGCGAACCAGTAGAGCTAGAACTTTGAAATTTGGATTGAGGGTCACTGATGGAGTGTAGGATAGATGTACCAAAGGGTTTTTGGAAATTCGAACTCCAACTATCCAAAATGTACGAAAATGTACTAAATTGGGTACAATTCTGTAGCAGGAGAACGGATAGAGCTAAAAACTTAAATTTGGAATGCGAATTAGGGTTGGGAAGTAGGGTCGATATAAGGAGATGGTTTTGAAACCGTGTACTCATGTGTACGAAAAGTACTATATGGTACTATATTTGGTACAAATTTGATTTGGAGGTACAAATGGAGCTAGAATCCTGAAAATTGAAAGTAACATTACCGTCGGAGTATAGGATTGTGATATGTACGTAGTTTTGGAAATTTGTTACTTATGTGTACGAAAAGTACTAAATCGTACTATAATTGGTACAATTTGGATTTGGGTGAGCCGATAGAGCGGGAACAATAAAATTTGGAGTCAGGATCACTGTAGGGGTGTAGGATTGGGGTCAGGACTCAGTTTAAGACATTATTACTTATGGGTACTAAATGGTACTAAATTTGGTACAATTTGAATTTAAGGTGAACAAATTGAGCTAGAATCATGAAATTTGGAGACAGAATCATTGTTTAGGTGTAAGATTGAGATATGTAGGGAGTAGTAGGAAGTTTTGGAAATTCCTACCACTGTGTACTAAATTTGGTACAATTTGAATTGTGGGTGAACCGATAGAGTTGGAATCCTGAAATTTAGATTTTGGAGCACTGTGGGGGTGTTGGTTTGGGTTAAGTTGGAAGTTTTTGAAATTCGTACTAAATGGTACTAAATTTGGTACAATTTGAATTTTAGGTGAACCAATTGAGCTAGAATCATGAAATTTGGAGTCAGGATAATAGTTGAGGTTTAAGATTGAGATATGTAGGGAGTTTTAAAAATTGTTATTAATGTGTACTAAATTTGGTACAATTTTAATTGTGGGTGAACCGATGGAATTGGAATCCTGAAACTTGGATTTAGGATCACTGTGGGGGTGTTGGTTTGAGTTAAGTAGGAAGTTTTTGAAATTCGTACTAAATGGTACTAAATTTGGTACAATTTGAATTGTGGGTGAACCGATAGAGTTGGAATCCTGAAATTTAGATTTTAGAGCACTGTGGGGGTGTTGGTTTGGGTTATGTTGGAAGTTTTTGAAATTCGTACTAAATGGTACTAAATTTGGTACAATTTAAATTTTAGGTGAACCAATTGAGCTAGAATCATGAAATTTGGAGTCAGGATCATTGTTAAGGTTTAAGATTGAGATATGTAGGGAGCTTTAAAAATTTGTACTAATGTGTACTAAATTTGGTACAATTTAAATAGTGGGTGAACCGATAGAGTTGGAATCCTGAATCTTGGATTTAGGATCAGTGTGGGGGGTAGGATTGGGGTATGCAAAAAGTTTGGGAATTAGTACTACTGTGTACTAAATTTGGTACAATTTGAATTGTGAGTGAACTGATAGAGTTTGAATCCTAAAACATGGATTTAGCATCACTGCGGGGGTGTAGGACCGGGGTATGTAGGAAGTGTTGAAATTTTGTATTACTTTGTACTAAATTTTGTACAGTTTGAATTGTGGGCGAACCGATAGAATTGGTATCTTGAAACTTGGATTTAGGATCATTGTGGGGGTGTAGGATTGGGGTATGTAGGAAGTTTTAAAAATTCGTACAAATTTGTACTAAATTTTGTACAATTTAAATTTTTGGTGCACCAATACAGCTGGAATCCTGAAATTTGGAGTTAGGGTTACAGTTTCAAAATAGTACCAAATGTGGATTTGAGTAAACCGATAGAGCTAGAATCTTGAAATTTGAGTGTTGGAAATTCGTATGTTAATGTAGGAAGTTATGACAATTTATATATTTATGTTTACTAACTGGTACTTAATTTGGATTTGGGTGAAGCTATACTTGAAATGTGGAAATTTAACTAAATGACACCAAATTTTGTATAGTGCTTGATTTATTTTGCGGTCAGAATTTTTGTGTTGGGTTGAGTACTATAAGAGAACATTGGTACTAAACGGTTTTAAAAGTGTTAATATTTGTTGGTATTGGGTTTTAAATACTTCCCACATTCGCTGACGAAGTAGCGGGTATATGCTAGTCTATATATAAATCTAGAATTACACCTAACGAGAGGTTGCTACAGTGGGATATGGTTATAACGACATCTTTGCTTATAAGTAAATAATTTGTTACATAAATTTTCGGCTCAAATATTTTTTTTCCAATGTGGAGATTCGTTGTTAGGAATCGGCACTAAAAACTGTTGGTCGTATGCCATTAATCTTTCGTTCCGATTGTCCAAACATGTGTAGTTCCTATAATAAATACAATATTTCTATATATAAAATTATATATCAAAATGGAACTCATGGCCTGGAGCTTGGGAAATTCCATTTGTAGACATTTATTTACATACAAGTTTAATCGTAGATAACAAAAACCAGTAATGAAAGTAGTAAAGTCGGACTGGGCCGACTATATGATACCCTTCACCACTTCGAGTTTATTGTACATATGTGTCCGACTTCGCCTTTTCGAAGGAACATTAACATGAAATTGAACGGACTTAAATATGCGATCTTTATCGATAAGTAAACCGACCATTCTGCAACCTATTCTATATTTTTTAAAAAGATTTAATGAAAACTGTACACACGCGATTTAATTTCTTTCACTATTTAAAATGTAATATCAATCAAACACAAATAGGTCGAAATTATATATAGAAGCCATGCTATATCTAAATCTGAACCGATTTCAAGGAAATTTGCCAGATTTTCAGTACGTTGTGTCAATCGGCCTAGCTATGGGTCTTTAGTGCACCATTCACTTAAAACGGATGAAAATATATATGGGAGCTATATGTAAATCTGAACCGATTTCAAGAACACTTGACACACGAAAGGCTAACTTAAATCGGACGAAACTATATATGGGAGCTATATCTAAATCTGAACCGATTTTCACGAAACTTAGCACACGTCATTCTGGACCTAATTCAGTATTCTATGCCAAATTACGTGCAAATCGAAATATATATAGCGACTTTGATGCCCCATTTACCTTAAATCGGACGAAAATATATATGGGAGCTATATCTAAATCTGAACCGATTTTCCCAATTTCAATAGGGTTCGTCCTTGGGCCAAATGAGTGACTTGTGCTAAATTTCATACAAATCGGATCATAAATGCGACCTGTACTTTGTTTACAATTTAACATGGACAGACAGACGGACGGACGGACATGCATAAATCAACTCAGAAAGTGATTCTATGCATATTCTCAAAAGGAACCATGTGTCCATCTCGTTTCCTTTTGCCTGTTACAAACATATGCAGAATGACATAATGCTCTGTACTACAGTGTGGTGAAGGGTATTAAAATGGGACCCGCATCTGTCTCTCTGTTAATCCTATAGTGAGATATTTTTTATGGTAAATATTCCTGACGAATCCGACAGCCCTTTATAATCTACAATGTATTGAGAATTTATTAGTGCACAGCGGTGTGCCTGAAGGAAATGGAAATGTTGTACCTTTTACTTTTGGCTACCAACAAAAGCACCTCGATGCCCATTCAACGATTCCCAAAAATGTTGTATATACTTGTATTGATAAGCCACAATGTAGACATTTAAAATATCTGTAATTTTAGGTACTTTTATATATGACGGACTATGTCATGGTCAATTTTTGGTACGAAGATGTCAACCTAATGAGAGCCAATTCGGTTAATCTCAAAATATCATTAAAATGGGGCTATCGTAAATAGTGGTCCAATATTGAGACTTTTTGGTATTGAGATTTCAAACCCTATGAGTAATCAAAATACCAAATTACAGCCAAACTTTTGGAGGTATATTTGTCAATGTTTATAATTTTTAATGGGATTATGTATTACACAATTAGAAGCCAAAGTACCAAATTAGAATCAATTCGGTTGTAAACCGTGCCCATACACCTCAAAATACAGAAAATTTTGAGGTTCCTTATATATGGAGGCTACTCTAAAATGTGGACCTATGTTGAGAATTTTCGGCAGTGGGATTTGACACCCAATAAGAATTCAAAATACTAAATTACAACCATATCGGATGAAAAAGGAGTCCACACTCCCGAAAATACCGAAATTTGGGAGATCACGTTAATGGGGACTCTACTAAAATAGGAAGCCATAAAGATAATTATTGGTGAGAAGATGTATTACCTTGTGATACTTCTTCGAATGAAAAACGTTTCCAAAAGGAGGTATAGCAAAACGATGGCCTATATATCCCATTTTCATACATACATTAATAGACAGACTGACCCACCAGAAGAAAGTCTAAAATAATGCTTTTGGACCCATTTGACCCCTTCAATATTAACCGATCATTACCACAAATTGTAGGTGTAGTATTTGACCACAAAATAGTTGGGTATACAAATTCCACGCTTATCCTACATTCAAAATATCTGAACTCTCTCGGGAGTTTCGTATGGGGTATTTGCCATGGTAAATTGCTGCCAAAAATTCTGCGAAGATTTTTCCCCTGCCAAGGTCACGAAACTACACGAATTACAATTACTTCGTAATGCTAATAACTATTTACTTTTGTGTACCTTTATATGGGTCCTATACCCACATATCGACTGTTATTGATAGCCTTTTTAGAAAGATTTGCATCCGAATGAGAATTCAAAATATTAAATGAGACCCAACACGGTTATAATAATTAACCTATATTGGTAATTTTAACGAAAGGAATATTTGACATCCAATGAGAATCAAAATATATAATTGCAGCTAATTCGGTGTAAAACGAAATTCTTAAATTATCGGAAATTGGAGAAACTTCATTGGGGCCTACCCAAAAATTGGGCAAATATTGATAATGTTTGGTAGTGGATTTTCTACGCAATAAGAATACAAAAAACTATGAAATTACAGCCAAATTTCCCAAAATACCCAAATTTTGACTTTTCGTTATATGGTGTCACAATAATGTTGAGAGTTATATGACTCCACCTCCATATTCCTTTATTTAACTGTACTTATTTCATTAAAAAAATCCAATATAATTTTCATTGTTAGATCTAATCCTCCTTCGGCACATTTTCCTCCTTAACACACTTCGAGACGAGATAAACCATTTCGCTTTCCGGCGTAATTTCATCATACTTTTTAACACATTCTTCGACAGCATTACGATTATATAAACGTTCCATTTTATTCAAAACATATACTAATCGTTCAGCATCGAAACCATTTTCGCTTGTATAGAAGTTCATGCGTTTAGCTACACAAGTAATATACCCTGTCATATCAGAATAATTGTGGAAGACACCTTGTAACATATCGTCTTTAGTTTCATCCGATAATGGATTTTCCTTTTCACATTGCTCTTGTACGGCAGCAGGATCTTTAGGAAACCAATCGTGGTCATCCGCAACGACCTTCTGATGAACATGTAAATTTTCCATTAATAAATTATATAAAAATTTGATTAGAAGAAATAATTTTAATACCTGTGTGAATATAATTCCAACAATTATGAAGATTAGTTTATTCATTGTGTCAATGAGTCGATTAACATTCCTACTGATGATTGGCAGATAGTGTACTGGATGTATATACTGAAGACTTTGAATCGTTTAATATATTTATAAATAATATAGTTTCAAAATAAAAAAATACATATAGATTATAGAAAAATGCACATACAAAATTGAATTGTAACGGCGGATTTAAGAGCTATCTATATATATAAATGTAGAATTACACCTAACGAGAGGTTGCTACAGTGGGATATGGTTATAACGACATCTTTGCTTATAAGTAACTGGCATAGGCCCGCTACGGCGTTAGCGAATTTTTTATAGTTAAAATAAATAAACTTTAATTATACTTTTGGATTAAATATAAATTGGATAAATATGTTAAATTTTTTAAGAAAATCTCAGATCTTACTCCGCATTTCTTTCGAACAGAAACGTTGATAATTCTATACTACTAAACCGAGTACAACTTCTACGTACGATTTTTAATCTTTTCTGTTCCTTTCGATAATTTCATGCTAATGGTAAAATATGTAGTACCTTTTAGTACTTGTGTACCTTTATAGTACGAATTTGTAAAATTTAGCTCTATACAAAATTTGTTGTCTTTTTTTAGCCTTTGCAGTCGTGTAAAATTTTCAAATTTCAAATATAGCTTCACCCAAATCCAAATTAATGGAAATCTTATTACTCAATTTCACATAGCCCAATCCTACACCCCAACAGTAATCCTAAGTTCAAATTTCAAGATTTTATCTCTATCGGTTCACTCAAATACACATTTGGTACTATTTTTTACACATTAGTATAAATTTCCAAAACATCCTACATAGACCAATCCTACATCCCAACTTAGGATTCCAGCTGTATTCGTTAACCCAAAATTTAAATTGTACAAAATTTAGTACACATTAGTACGAACTTCCTACATTCCCACAGTGATCCTACAATCAAATTTCGAGATTCCAGCTCTATCGGTTCACTAAAATCCAAATTTGGTACCATTTAGTACACATTAGTACAAATTTCCAAAACTTTTTACATAGCTCAATCTTACATCCAATTGTATCAAATTTAGTACAAATTTACCTTACTATCTACATCATGCAATCCATTGGAAACCGTATTAATCAATTACAGGATACCAGCTCTATCGGTTAACTTTTAATCCAAATTGTACCAAATTTAGTTTCATTTATAAGATATTTCCAAAACATTCCACATACCACAATCCAACACCCCAACAGTGATCCTAACTTCACATGTCACGATTCCAGCTCTATCGGTTTACCTAAATCCAAATTTGGTACCACTTTGTACACATTAGTACGAATTTCCAAAACTTTATACATACCTGAATCCTACATCCCAACAGTTATCCTAACTCCAAATTTCAAGATTCTAGCTCTATCGGTTCACTCAAATCTATATTTGGTACTATTTTGTACACATTACTACAAATTCCCAAAATTTTCTACATATCCCAACCCTATAGCCTAATAGTAACCCTATCTCCAAATTTCAGGATTCCAGCTGTATTGGTTCACCCAAAATTTAAATTGCAAAAAAATTAGTACACATTAATACGAACTTCGTACAAAGTCCAATCTTACATTCCAAAACCATCAAATTTCAAGTTTCCAGCTCTATCGGTTCACCCAAATCTACATATGGTACCATTTTGTACACAATAGTATAAATGACCAAAATATTCTACCTAGCCCAATCCTACATCCCAACAGTAATCATAAGGCCAAATTTCAGGATTCTAGCTGTATTGGTTCTCCAAAAATTTAATTTGTACCAAATTTAGTACACATTCGCACGAATTTCCAATAGTTTCCACAAAGCCAAACCATACACCCCAACAGTGATTCTAACATCAAATTTAAAGATTTCAGCTCTATCGGTTCACCCAAATACAAATTTGGTACCATTTAGTACACATTAGTACGAATTTCCAAAACTTTCTACATAGCTCAATACTACATACCAACAAAGATCGTAAGTCCAAATTGTCGGATTCCAGCTCTATCAGTTCACACAAAATTCAAATTGTACCAAATTTACTACAATTTATTACCCATAAGTATGAATTTCCAAAGCTACATCCATAACCCAATTCTACACTCTAGCAGTAACCTTATTTCCAAATTTCAAGGTTTCTAGCTAAATTGGTTCACTTAAAAGTTAAATTGTACCAAATTTAGTACACATTAGTACAAATATCCAAAACTTTCCACAAAGTCCAATCCTACACCCCAACAGTAACCCTATCTCCAAATTTCAAAATTCTAGCTGTATTCGGTCACCCAAAATTTAAATTGTACAAAATTTAGTACACATTAGTATGAAATTCCAGAACTTCCCACAAAGCCCAATCCTACACTCCAACAGTGATCCTAACACCAATTTTCAAAATTCCAGCTCAATCGGTTCACTCAAAACCGCATTTGGTACTATTTAGTACAAATTTCCAAAACTTTTTCGCATCGGTTCACCCAAAATTTAAATTGTACAAAATTTAGTTCACATTAGTAGGAATTTCCAAAATTTCCTAAATAGCTCAATTCTATCTCAACAATGATCCTAAGTCCAAATGTAAAGCTTTCAGCTTTCAAAACTTGCATACCAACTTTATTGGTTCACCAACAATTAAAATTGTACCAAATTTAGTACATAGTAGTACGAATTTTCAAAATAATTTCCTAAATATAAGCTTCAGGATTCCAACTATCGGTCCACCCACAATTCAAATTATGCCAAATTTTGTACACAGTAGTACGAATTTCAAAAGCTGCCAACGTAACTCAAACCAACACCCCCACAGTGATCCTAAATCCAAGTTTCAGGATTCCAAAACTATCGGTTCACTCACAATTCAAATGGTACCAAATTTAGTACACAGTAGTACCAATTACCAATCCTACAACCCCACAGTGATCCTAAATCTAAATTTCAGGATTCCAACTCTATCGCTTCAACCTCGACTTAAATTGTACCAAGTTTGGTACACATTAGTACAAATTTCTAAAAGTTCCTACATATCTCAATCTTACACCTCAACAATGATCCTGACTCCAAATGTCATGATTCTAGTTCTATTGGTTCAGCTAAAATGCAAATTGTCCCAAACCATAATGTCTTAAACTGAGTCCTGACCCCAATCCTACACCCTAGAATGATCCTGACTCCCAATTTCATTGTTCGCGCTCTATCGGTTCACCCAAATCCAAATTGTACCAATTATAGTACGATTTAGTATTTTTCGTACACATAAGTAAAAAAATACATATATGTCCCACTTCGACGGTAGTGTTAATTAAAATTTTCAGGATTCCGACTTGATCTGTACCTCCAAATTAAATGTGTACCAAATATAGTACCATTAGTACTTTTCGTATACATTAGTACACGCTTCCAAAGCCAGCTCCTTATATCGACCCTGCTGCTCAACCTTAATTTGCATTCCAAGTTTTTCAAGTTTTTAGCTCTATCCATTCACATGCTACGAAATTGTACTAAATTTACTACATTTTGCTAACTTTCGCATACTTATAGTTCGAATGTCCAAAAAAACCTTTGCTATATCTATTCTACAATTCACCAGTGAACTTCATTTAAAATTTAAGAGTTCTGGCTCTATCGGTTCGTCAAATACAAATGGTATTACATTTAGTACTTTTTGTACCGTTCTAGTACGAATTTCGTAAAACCAAGCCTTGTCTGTCACCTTTGTACCAAGAATGACCCACACCCAAAATTTCAAGATTCTATCTTCAGCCGTTTCGTTGATGAATCGTTAAATCTTTTATTAGTATACATTATTTAATGTTTATATATATTTTTAATTTGTCTTTTATTTTTCATTCCAGGTTTTTATGAATTATGCTCGAATTTTCGTATGATGACAATCGAAAACGATATACAAATTATTTGAAAATATGGCAGGCCCGCCGATAACGATCAATATATATTTTGGAATTATCCTCATCTCTCAAGCATAAAATTCCATAAGGAAGGATTACAATAGAATATAGTCCAAATAAGTGGGCTATGTTGTTAAGAAAATCGTTTCTTAAATTTTATATTTAATATATTTTTTACAAAGAATATTAAATAAAAAATAAAGAATAATGAATTTACTAAACATACTATTTGTTTTTATTTACGGATATAACAACAAATATGGTAAGTATACATGCCCCTACGCATGCGACATAATTTGTGTGATGACGTCACAATTTTTCATTCACCTGGTTGTTTGCATTTTTTGCGAACATTTCACAAAAATACCAGGCGCACAGAAGAAAATAGAAAGTAGCCAAAAAAAAAAATAAATAAATAAATGTGAAAAATTGCATCTGGCAATGCCGTACAAAGAAATTACAAAATTTGTAGCATACTTTTAGGCGCTCGATTTTTTCGTGGATCGGGTGTTGCCAGACCAAATTTTTTCGATTTTTTTTTTGTAGGCAACTTGCTACTTCATTCTGGGCGCCTGGTATTTTTGTGAAATGAGCGCAAAATTGCCCCCAATTTTTGGGATTTTTTTTTCAAATTCATTGGGAGCCATTATTGTGACATTATTAACTTATATTGTTAATAGTACGTCCATAAAATATACATTTTTAGTTTTTTTAATCAGTTTATTTGTTTTATTTCAATAAACGAAGAAGGTACATAAAGAAATAAGGTACTTAATACAATGGTAGTGTAGAGGAACAAATTGATGAACGATGTCATGCTCAGCTGGATATTTTCTTTCAGAAATTTGCTTAAACTTACCAGGCATCCAGAACAGGTAGATAGAAAATTTAAGTAATTGGCAATCTGCAGTTTTTTAGCTCCGTAACATGTACCAGGTTTTATATTCGGAACAATATTTGTGGGCTCATATCAGGAAATAGATTTCAAAAACTTCAACATAACTGATTTAATAGTCCTGCTATAAAAATACCCTAAGACTGTTTATTTAATATTTCAAGAAATGTTAAAGAAAACGGTGATGGTTCCCATTTTCATCGATAATCTTACCTTGGTTCAATGTTTATTGAAATAGCCGCATGTAACAAAACTATTAAAAAATCCACAATTGTATATTTAAAACCAGTAAGGAAAATAGTAAAGTCGGACTAAGCCTACTATATTATACCCTTCACCATTTTGGGTATATTGTACATATGTATCATAACAGACGTTGCGTATTTGTTATACATATATCTATATCTGAACCGATATCAGGGAAACTTGCCAGACACTACTTTATATTACTTCAGTACGTAGTATCAAACGGCCCGTGAAAAGATCCACGAAGCTTAGCACCATCATCCTAGACTAAATTCAGTACCCTATACCAAAACTCGTGCAAATCGAAAGATATATGTATAGGGACTTTGGTGCACCATTTACATAAAATCGGTCGAAAATATATATGGGAGCTATATCTAAATCTGAACCGATTTGCACGAAACTTAGCACACGTCATTCTAGCCTTAATTCAGTACGCTATGAAAAATTTCCTGAAAATCGAATGATTTTCAGAGACTTTGGAGCACCAATTACCTAAAATCGGATGAAAATATATATGGGAGCTATTTCTAAATCTGAACCGATTTTCACGAAACTTTGCACAAATTTCGTGCAAATCGAAGGATATATATATAGAGTCTTTGTTGCACCTTTTACATAAAATCGGACGAAAATAATTATGGGAGCTATATATAACTCTGAACCGATTTCCACAAAATTAAACACACATCATTCTAGACTTAATTGAGTACGCTGTGGAAAATTTCGTGCAAATCGAAAGATATATAGGGACTTTGGTATACAATTTACCTTAAATCGGACGAAAATATATATGGGAGCTATATCTAAATCTGAATCGATTTTCACGAAATTTAACACACATCGTTCTAGACATAATTCAGTTCGCTATGCCAAATTTCGTGCAAATCGAAAGATATATAGGGACTTTGGTGCACCATTTACATTAAATCGGACGAAACTATATATGGGAGCTATATCTAAATGTGAACCGATTTTCTCCAATTTCAATAGGGTTCGTCCTTGGGCCAAATAAGTGACATGTACCAAATTTCATCTAAATCGGATCATAAATGCGATCTGTACTTTCTTCACTAAAATACATGGACGGACGGACAGACGGATATGCATAAATCGACTCAGAAAGTGCTTCTGTGCATATTCTCAAAAGGAACCATGGGTCTATCTCTATTCCTTTTGCCTGTTACAAACATATGCACAAAGACATAATACCCTGTACCACAGTGTGGTGAAGGGTATAAAAATCAATGATTTGAAAGGGTTGTTTGTTTGTATGACTATTCATCGTTAAATTATAGCCCGAACTGAAGATGTTTGGCAGTGAAACAATACACGAAATATATGTAAACTGTTAAAAACAGTGTTTCTAAAAAGACAATAGCTAACAGATCACCCTTTATAATTGTAAAAATATGGAATGGCAATGTGTAATAAAACTTCAGAATTTTCTCTAATCATATGTGGAAACTTTATAAAAATCGGTTTAGTAGTTGCCGAGATATTTGTATTTCAATTTAACGATGGCCCGAAGCACACCTCCTGCTCGATTCTGGTCGCCTATTACCTGAAAATGAAAAACCACACAAAAATCGGTCTTTTAAAAAAGGCAAAAATTGTCTGCTATTGTATGAGAATTATAGCATACTTGATGGGGCAAAGGGCAGTTAGAGCTGCAATTTCTTGTTGCTTGATATGTAGGTGTGATTGTATATGATGATTTATGCACATATGCAATGTAAAATATATTTACTTACACATACATACACTGTATCTATCTGTATGAAGGAAAAAATTTCCATTTTTGCAAGATCGATTTTTGTGGTGTTTTTCATTTTTTGGTAATAGGCGCCCAGCAACGAACAGAAAGTATATTTCGGAGCATGGATGAATTGAAATTCGAATAACTCCGGACATACTTAACCGATTTTTACGAAATGTGCAGCAATTGTTGAGGGAATTCTGTAGTTTTATTACACAATGACAATATTTATTTATTACACCGATAGAGGTGATTTTTAGCTATTATCTTTTTGGCAACACTGTTTTTAACAATTTACACACATCTCGTATTTTGTTTTCCTGTCATACATTTTCAGTTTGGTCTATACTTTAACGATGAATCCTAACTAACTCCAAATTTCAAGATTCCAGCTCTATTGCATCAACCAAAATTAAAAGTGTACCAAATTTAGTACACATAAGTATAAATTTCCAAATTTCAGTGTTCCAGCTCTACCGGTTCACCTAAATCCAAATTGTACCAAATGTCGTAACATTTAGTGCACGTTAGTAGTAATTTCCAAAATTCCTACGTATCCTAATCCTACACCCCAACAGTGATCCTAAATACAAAAATCAGGTTTCCAACTCTATATTTAGGGATTAGAATTAAAGATTTTTTTCGCAAGGATTATTAGGGATAAAGGCGTGGATTTTTAAAGATTTTTTTGTCGCAAGGGTTATTAGGGATAATAGGCGTGGATTTTTAAAGATTGTTTTCGCTAGGATTATTAAGGATAATAGGCGTGGATTTTTAAAGAATTTTTTCGCAAGGATTATTAGGGATAATAGGCGTGGATTTTTAAAGAATTTTTTCGCAAGGATTATTAGGGATAATAGGTGATTGGCTGACTGAATGATTTAACGATTCATCAACGCCCAGCCGAAACGGCTAAAGCTAGAATCTTGAAATTTGGGTGAGGGTCACTCTTGGTCCAAAGGTGACAGATAAGGCTGGGTTTTTGGAAATTCGTACTACAACGGTACGAATAGTACTAAATGTGATTGAAATGAGGGTCACTGATTGAGTGTAGAATAGATATAGCAAATGGTTTTTTGGATATTCGCACTATAAATATGCAAAAAGTTCCAAAAAGTACAAAAGTACTGGATAGAGCTAAAAACTTGAAATTTGGAATGCGAATTAGGGTTGAGATGTAGAGTCTATTTAAGGATATGGTTTTGAAAGCCTGTACCCATGTGTACGAAAAGTACTATATTTGGTACAAATTTAGTTAGGAAATACAAATCGAGCTGGAATCCTGAAATTTGAAATTAACATAATAGTTTTGGAAACTTTTTACTTATGTGTACGAAAAGTACTAAATCGTGCTATAATTGGTACAATTTGGATTTGGGCGAACCGATAGGGCACGAACAATAACTTTTGGAGTCAGGATCATTGTAGTGGTGTTCGATTGGGGTCAGGACTTAGTTTAAGAGATTATTACTTATAGGTACTAAATGGTACTAAATATGGTACAATTTGAATTTTATGTGAACCAATAGAGTTAGAATCATGAAATTTGGAGTCAGGATCATTGTTGAGGTGTAAATTTGGTACAATTTAAGTTGTGGATGAATCGATAGAGTTGGAGTCCTGAAATTTAGATGTAGGATCACTGTGGGGGTGTAGGATTGGGATATGTAGGAAGTTTTGGAAATTGGTACTACTTTGTACTATATATAGTACTATTTGAATTGTGGGTGAGCCGATAGAGTTGGAATCCTGAAATTGTGATTTGTGGGGGTGTAGGATTGGGATATGTAGGAAGTTTTGGAAATTGGTACTACTTTGTACTATATTTAGTACAATTTGAATTGTTTGTGAACCGACAGAGTTGGAATCCTGAAACTTGGATTTGGGATCACTGTGGGGGTGTAGGGCTGGGGTATGTAGGAAGTTTTGGAAATTGGTACTACTGTGTACTAAATTTGGTACAATTTGAATTGTGGGTGAGCCGATAGAGTTGGCATCCTGCAATTTTGATTTAGGAATACTGTGGAGGTGTGGGATTGGAGTATATAGGTACAATTGGAGTATATAGATACAATTAGTACAATTTTAATTGTGGGTGAATCGACAGAGTTGGAAATCTGAAACTTGGATTTAGGTTCACTGTGGGGTGAAGGTTTGGGTTAAGTAAGAAGTTTTGGAAATTCGTACTACTGTGTACTAAATTTAGTACAATTTGAATTGTGGGTGAACCGATACAGTTGGAATCCTGAAATTTGAAATTATTGTGGGGGTGTAGGATCTGGGTATGCAGTAAGTTTTGTTGGATGATGGAGGAGGGTACTTATTGTGTGCTAAATGGAACTAAGTTTGGTAAATTTGGATTTGGGTGAACCTTTAGAGCTCGATTCATGAAATTTGCTACTCAAATTAAATTTATGGTCGATATTAATGTCGGGATTGGTTACTTTTTTCTGACACATGCAGTTTCCTGTGAAAATAAAATATTATGTTATGCTTCTATTTACGAAAATGCTGTAGAAAAAAACTTTTTCTGATGGTGTGTAGCATTGAGACGCCAACGTCCGCCGCAAAAAAATATAGCCGTAAACGTCAAACATTGAACCTAAATCATATTTGGGAATATATCCCGGACAACATCGTTCGACATAATCTCCATCTTTCAAAATATAACATACTGTCAATCTAAAATTAGTTCTTACGAAACATACCAGATTTGATGAAACTGATGAATCGGAAACTGACTTCCAATATTTATTTGGCTACTACATGTAAATATTGGAAGTATGTATGTACTTATGTATGTACTTAAATTATGTAGCAGTCCAAGCGCACCCAATAAAAAATCCAACAATTACATCAATTAAGTTGACAATTCAAACAAGATTTAAAAATACCAGATTAGACGTGACTAAATAGATATTTAATTTTTTGCCAATCAAGAATATACACACATAAGTTTCAAGCGAATTTGAAAAAATACAAATTGACAAGCAAAATCGTCAATAAGATTTTCCGGGCCGAACTTTTTATGTCCTCTACAATAATGGTGGATATACACGGCAACTTTCTATCAACAAATCTAAATAAAAAAAAACTACTAGAAACTTTTCAAATACGCCAACTGCTGAATGTGGCAAAGGTTATTTTGGATTATGCTTATCATATTGGTGCACTCCACATAGAATAAATGTCAATTATATGAAAAGAAAATGCTACACTGTCTAACACTGACTTGATTCCAGTAAAAAAAAAAAATAAATAAAATCAGAAAAAATAATTATCAGTTTTAAAACGGGAGACTAAACAAACAAAAACACTCTAGCAAACAATAGAAACATACGCATACACACAATGCAAATAAAATAAATAAAAATGTATCCCGGATTATCGTCAACTATCGCTCTCTGGGTCTTCACAAAAACAAATAAAATGAAAATCGACGTCCGAGTATTTGCACAGATAAGATGACAAAAGGTTCAAATCGCTGTTGTCTTATCAGTTTAAGAAACTGTTGCAGCTTAAACACAAGCCGCAATATGTATGTCGGAATGATGTACATGTGTGTGTGTGTGCGCCAGCCAGTGTTCCAGAGGGTAGCGGAAAAGGGAATGCTTATATAGCATTTTTTCCAAATCCAAATTAAATCAGTTGATTGGGAACCATTCAACACCACGGTTGTAGTTCGAGAGTGAAAGTAATTTTTAAAAATTGACACAATGAAATTCTTTTTGTTGGCCGTGTTGGCCTTTGTTGCCTGTGTAAGTGAAAAAAAATTATTAAAAAATCTGAATAAAAAAATTTAAAGAACTGTGGCCTTTGTTAAAGTCCAAAATCATTGAATAAAAATTATGGGCATATTTTAAGTGTCATCATTCGGGAAGAGAATAATTGAAATACTCTTGTCGTCAAGGGAATGCAGTTTTATTAAAACTTTATTCCAAAGATTAAAGTCGTCTATAGCGGTTTTCCAAGATCTACCTGAAAATATTTATAATGGGTTGGCTGAGTGGAAAACATCAATATAGCCAATTAAAGAATCACCACCTTATGTTGTCCCTTAAAAATATTCAGGAAATTCCTTGAAAAAATATTCCTAAAAAATCAACGCCAACGAAAAAATATTCTTTTGAATGAACCGCGACACCAATGGCCAGGAAAATATATCTTAAAAAAGCCACGACTCCAACGGCCCGAAAAAATATTTATACCCTACACAACTATGTTGTCAGGGTATTATAGCTTTGTGCAGCCCCATGAGTTTGTAACGCCGCGAAATATTGGTCATAGACCCACCTTTAAGTATATCGATCGTCATATCTCGACTAGCTAAGTCGATCTAGACATGTGTGTCCGTCCGTCTGTCCATTATAATTTATAAACACAATACAGGTCACAGTTATGGACCAATCTTCACGAAATTTTGCATGTAGGAAGGGTTCTGGCCAATGAAGATCCCTATTGTTTTTGGTAAAGATCGGTTAATATTTAGGGTATGAAATGGACCAAATACTTAATTTTGGTCGGTTTTTCTGGTCGCTCTAGAGGCCGCAGTTATGGCCCAAACATCGCCAATTTTTACATAGAGAAGGGGATTGGACCAAAGAATAAGCATGCTTGTTCTGATAAAGATCGTTCAATATTTAACGGGTCATATGGACCCTGACTTTTGTGAGAAAAATTACAAAAGTTGTATTCTATAGGGAATATATTTACTCCTGAAGGACATAGGCGCGAGAAGATGATAGTTATACTTAAATAGTGACAGGTACTTATGTATTCAGATATTATTTAGTAAACCATTACCACACTGGAGCAAGGAAATATAGCGAAGGTCACTTTGAAATGTTCCAAGGGGTTCCAGTTAAGGTCAAGGACAACTCCTGTAATTTTCGGTGATGATCAGATAATAGTTTAGGGATGAAGTGGACCGAAAACTTATTTTTTTTCTTTTTTTCGAGTCGATCTATAGGCCACAATTATAAGCCAAACATCACAACACAACCCACGGCGAAGAGAATATGGACATGTAATTAGAAGGACTGTACTGAATATTAGTAATATTCGGAAAAGAAAGAGGTGCTGTTGACCTCTAATCGAGCAAGAGGGTGGAACTATCTCGATATATTTCCCAGGGTCGGAATAAAAATCCGCAGAAAGTTAGAGATCCGTGGTAGTTGTTTAGGGTATCGTATGATCGGCCCCTCCGCTCACTGGTTTTAATTTAGCGACGACTTTAATGGTCATTGAAAAAAATATTTTTTAAAAAGTCCACGACTCTTGTACTTCTTGAAAAATATTTTCTCAAGTCCACGACTCTTTTAGCCCCCTTGTAGCAATTGAAAAATGTTTTTTAAAAAGACCAAAACTCTTTTGGCCATTGAAATATATTTTTTTAAAAACGCCACGACTCTTATAGCCCTTGAAAAATATATTTTAAAAAGTC
>NW_026889255.1:0-12653 GCF_032173495.1 Musca vetustissima
CGACAGCCAAGATTCGCACGCGTCTCAATATAGTAGCAAAGGTATGATCTAACCGGAAACTCCACGTCGGAAAGCTGCTCATTTTTCAGATAATAATATAAAAGCACAATGGCAAAGAATTATCCACTCCCTACAAACTGCAGCAAAAGCAAATTGAGATATATAGGAGTCAGAATGAAATCCGGAAATTTTACCAACGAGTAAAACACCAAGCCGAATGCTTTGGTACAGACACATCCTCCTGTAGAGATGAAGATGGAAACCTGGTGACAGATACACATTACGTGTTGAGGATCTGGAAGGAGCATTTTGCAATGCTTCAAATAGTACAAATGCTTCAATAGCAGATGGTGATATAGATTTCGTACCACGTAGCAAAGATGAGGTGAGGCACATTCTCCTGTATAGATGAAAATGGAACCCTGGTGTCAGACACAGTTATCGTGTTTGGGATCTGGAAGGAGCATTTTGCAAATCTTCTGGTATCTAATAGAGGCGACGAAGAAGATACCCCAGAACCAATAAGAGATGACGGTATAGATTTTATACCACTTAGCCAAGATGAGTTCAGAGTAGCACTTAATCGGCAGAAGAACAATAAAGCAGCATGTGCCGATGGATTACCCGCCGAACTATTCAAGACTGGTGGCCAGATGCTGGTCAGGAGCATGTACCAGTTGATTAGTACAATTTGGAAAGAAGAATGCATGCCCAACGATTAAAAACTCAGCATTCTGTGTCCGGTGCAAAAAAAGGAGGCAAGACGATATGTGCCAACTATAGAGGTATAAGTATCCTTCTATAGCATACAAAGTACTATTCAGCGTACTGTGTGAACGACTGAAGCCAATGGTCAATAATATTATTGGACCATACCAATGCGGTCAAATCCACCGTTGACAGGATGTTCACTCTGCGCCAGATCATGAAAAAGACCCACGAAAAACACATGGACACATTCCACCGCTCTATACAGCTCTATCCGTTCAGATGTGTTCAAAATCCAGACCTGCCGTCGGCATTCTTGCAAAATTAAAACTACTATGCAGGATAATTTTAACTGGAAAAATGTCAGCAGTTAAAGTCGGAAAGGACCTCTCGGAGCGAACGAGAATTCAGACAATGTGACCGTTTGTCGTGTGACCTGTTTAACATTAAACGAGAGGCAAAGAAATGGCACTCTGTACACCAAACAACACATGTTACTCGCCTACGCCGATGACATCGACACAATGGGTCGAACATTACGAGCGGTAGCAGCCACCTTTGAACGCATTGATAAGGAGTCTGCAAAAGTGGGACTGGCAGTAAATGGCGAGATGACCAATCTGATGGCTACAACGTGCAAAAATTCCAGTAGACTCGGACCAATTTCGAGGTAGTCCAAGATTTGATATACCTTGGAACCGCCATAAATACAACTAATGACATCAGTTTTGAAATTCGCAGAAGGATAGTGTCGGCCAATAGATGCTTCTATGATCTAATTAACAATTCAGAAACAAGGCCACATCTCACCAGACCAATTTCACGCTCTACAATATGCTGATACTACCCGTGCTGTTGTATGGATCAGAAGCATGGGTACTTGCACGAGCATTTGAGGCAGTTCTTGGAGTGTTTGAGAGAAAAATTCTCCGAAAGATCTATGGGCCGATCTGCGTCGACGGTGAATATCGCCGTCGAATGAACCATGAGTTGTACCATCTATTCTCGGACATCGACATAGTCAGACGTATCGAGCTGCAACGACTACGTTGACTAGGCCAATTTGTGGGAATGGATGAAGATACCCCAGCTCAAAAGGCATATAAAAGCGAGCCAAGTTGTGGTTCACGCAGAAGGGGAAGGTAATGAATCCGATGAAAGATCACGTAGAAGACAACATCCCGCAAAAATTGTCTTTCAAATTGGAAAAGCTGCGCCCAAGACAGACACGCCTGGAAATCGTTTTTAAGCCCGGCTTATGGAAAAATGTTCTGTCATAAGCCAGCTAAGTAAGTAAGTAACTCCGTCTATGTTCAGAAGAATTCGTTATTAGCACTGACAACTGTCCCTTCCAACACCCCTCCCCGATCTCCTTCTAACCACTTCATTCATTTGATATGCAACAAATGTCAAAAACAATAGAATAATATTTTTAGCTTTAATATTAAATTTGTGGTTTTGCTCTGTGGACAAAAACAAAAAAAAAAAAAAATGAAATATGCACGAACGCGCTGCCAGATTTTCAGAGACAAAAACAGACACCAATACATATACACACACACCCACTAACAAATATAAAATCATCAGAACGGAAAATGGACGGATGCAGGCATGTTTGCTTTTGCATTTCTGTATTAAAATGAGTTTTATGCGGTTTTTAGGTATGATTATTATTTTTATATATATAATTTTTTTAAACTAACCGGAAACAGCATACTGTATGTGTTTCCGTATGTGTGAGTTTTTTTTTCTGCTCTGCTCTCCATGTTTGCGTTAAACCCCTGTCCGCAGTACGTGCTAAAAGTTCATTGCGCGTAGCATAAACATATGGTTAACCATATGTTAAACAATAGAATTTTTAAATAGTTGGTTTGAATAAATGAAACAAAAGCGAGGAGAAAATAAAATCGGAATGTTTCAAATATTCTACGCAAACTTACAAAAAATGTTTTCTAACGAAAATAATGGAATAAGTAAACATATAGAATTTAGAGACTTGTCTTATTTATGAAGTGTTCCAAATAGTGGATCTACATCAATTTCTTGACGTACGTCATTTTGTAATAATTTTGGCAATCTAAAATAAAGAAAATAAATTGCAAATAAATAAAATAATGGATGCAGTTCTTAGTTCGTGCAAACATTCAACATGACAAAAAATATATTAATTAAACCGGTCTATTTTATACCCTACACAACTATGTTGTCAGGGTATTATAGCTTTGTGCAGCCCCAAACGTTTGTAACGCCGCGAAATATTGGCCGCAATAACGGCCCGAACAACGTGAAATTTTGCATGGAGAAGGGGATCGGGCCAAAGAACAAGCATGCATGCATTTTGATAAAGATCGATCAAAATTTAGGGGGTCAAATGGACCCTGACTTTTGGGTGAAAAATTACAAAATTTTTATTATATGGCGTATATATTTACCCTTGAAGGACTAAGATCCGAGAAGTTGATATTATATCCAAGAGGAGTGGTTGACCTTTAAATGAATACCAATTATATTGTTGTATGTGCTCGGATGTGGGAGTTACACCTACATATTTACAGGTATCTCCGTATTTGTATATTATTTAGTAACCCATTATCACTCTAGAGAGCGGAACTATAGCGGTGACCGCTTTGACATGTTCCATGAGGTTCCAGTTATGGCCAAGGACAACGCCTATAATTTTCGGTGATGATCAGATAATAATTTTGGAATGAAGTGGACCGATAACTTAATTTTTATACCCTTCACCACACTGCGGTACAGGGTATTATGTCTTTGTGCACATGTTTGTAACAGGCAAAAATAATCGAGATAGACCCATAGTTCCTTTTGAGAATATGCATAGAATAACTTTCTGAGTCGATTTACGCATGTCCGTCTGTCCGTTCATGTATTTGGACGTGGCACAGTTCACTTATTTGGCCCAAGGACGAACCCTATTGAATTCGAGAAAAATCGGTTCAGATTTAGATATAGCTCCCGTATATAGTTTCGTCCGATTTAAGGTAAATGGGGCACAAAAGTCCTTATATATCCCTCGATTTGGACGAAATTTGTCACAGAGTACTGAATTAGGTCCGGAATGATGTGTGCAAAATTTCGTGAAAATCGGTTCAGATTTAGATATAGACCCCATATATAGTTTCCCCCGATTTAA
Source organism: Musca vetustissima (assembly GCF_032173495.1). Lineage (NCBI taxonomy): Eukaryota > Metazoa > Arthropoda > Insecta > Diptera > Muscidae > Musca > Musca vetustissima. The sequence continues at coordinate 3,863 of NW_026889255.1, forward strand.
AGTAAATGGTCTACCAAAATCCCTATATATCTTTCGATTTGCACGAAATTTTGGTATATCCTACTGAATTAGGTCTAGAATGATGTGTACGAGGTTTCGGAAAAATCGGTTCAGATTTAGATATAGCTCCCATATATAGTTTCGCCCGATTTTAGGTAAATGGTGCACCAAAGTCCATATATTTCTTTCAATTTGCACTAAATTTGGCGTAGCGTAATGAATTGAGTCCACACTGATAAGTGCTAAATTTCGGGAAAATCGGTTCAAATTTTAGGTATAGCTCCCATATATATATTCGTCCGATGTTATGAAAATGGTGCACCAATGCCCCTATATATCTTTCGATTTGCACGAAATCGGGCATAGCGCACAGAATTAACTCTAGAACGATGAGTGTTATGATACGTGAAAATCGGTTCAGATTTAGATATAGCTCCCATATATATTTTTGTCCGATTTTATGTAAATCGTGCACCAAAGTTCTTACATATCCTTCGATTTGCACGAAATTTGGCATAGCGTACTGAATTGATTCTAGAATGATGTGTGTTAAGTTTCGGAAAAATCGGTTCAGATTTCGATGTAGCTCCCACATATACATATACATTGGTCCGAGTTTTCATAAATGGTACACCAAACGCCTAATGTTTGTCCGATTAACACAAAATTTTGCACAACGTATCAAATTGGGACTAGAATGACGTTATTGCGTTTCGTTAAAATTGGTGCGGATGCAGCCATAGCTTCCATATGTATTTCGAACGGGTGTCTGATTGAAATTAATTTTTTAACGGTGCGGCGTACCGAATAGCGTATATCAATTTTGCTATAAATCGTTTTCCATAAATTTGTCCCATGGTACGCAGACGACTCTAAATCTGCCCGAATGAAATTAAATTTACCACAGGTTGCAGAAAGACATGAGTAAGTTCTTTCGAAGGAACATTGCAATTATAAGGATACATATGTACAATATACCCAAAGTGGTGAAGGGTGTCATATAGTCGGTCCAGTCCGACTTTACTACTTTCCTTACTGGTTTGTGTTATTTTCGTGTCGAACTAAAGATCATAAATAAAAGCCGAAAATCACATTACTACCCACTGTGAAGGGAATCTGGACAATAGCTGTACTGAATTCTCGTAATATTTGGAAAATATGTCAGTGTGAGGAAGAGGTGCTGTTTACCTCTAATCGGGCAGGAGGGTGCAAATATCACGAAATATTGCCCAGGCTCGGAATAAACATCCGCAGAAAATGTGAGTTCGGAGGTATGTGAGTTCTGGAGGGTATCGGATGGTCCGACTATACTGCTCCCCTAATTGGTTCTTGTTACTCTCTATTTGTACCCTTCACCATACTGTGGTACAGGGTATTATGTCTTTGTGCATATGTTCGTAGCACGCAAAAGGAAACGAGATAGACACATGGTTCCTTTTGAGAATATGCATAGAATCACTTTCTGAGTCGAAGGGATATGGTCGATGCACCAAGAACTGAAAATATATCCGATATGCATAAAACATACTGAAATTAGTATAACTTGGTGCACCAAACTACCCACTTATCCAATCGGACACCCAGATTAATATTTGCTTTAAATTGATTTATATAATTTTGTCCCATTGTAACAAGCAACTATATCTGACCAAATGGGAAATTTAATATAGGTTGCAGAATGACATATTTATGGATCTATTTTCAAAAATGCGACGTCTGTTAGGATTCATTTGTTGAATATACCCAAAGTGGTGAAGGGTATCATATAGTCGGCCCCGGCCGACTTTACTACTTTCCTTACTGGTTTTTTACTAACTTTTTTTCTGTGCATATTCATTTCCTCCTCCTCCACCACTACATGAAACCAATACACCATCTTAGCACCCTGCAACCTTTTTTCTCATAATACATTTCACAATTAACTGTTGCTTTCATCATCACCAGGTCCCACATCGTAAAAACACATCCCACAAATTACCCATTTTCGGCTAAATCGAAATACACCCACATTGACACAAAAGATTGATTTAGCGTCCGTTTAATTTATTTTAACAATACATACATATATAAATTGTTTCCTGGCGTTAATACCAGCTTTATTCATTGAATATCCCAAGGAACAAGAAAAAATATTTATTTAAGGGCAGGAGGATTAAAATTTACCGGCAAGTTGCTTTATTTGTTTATTTGGCTACAATTTATTTTCTGTTATTTTTTTTCTTCTTCTTTGCCTCAGTCCATTCCGTTCCTTTTAATTACTTCCAAATGTTTGGAATTTTATTCCGAACAAATTATGCCGTTTTTTCGGTCTTAATGAAAATCTAATGAAATGCAAAACGTAAACATTAGATGTATTGGATGGATGTATGGATGGAAGCGAACTAAATGTTTCTTTCGACGTAAATTAATTGAAAGAAGTTAATGCCAATTTGGGGGAGAAAATGATTTATTGATGTTGGTGTTCGAGTATTCATTTGAAATTAAAATAGAAGCAGTAGGATGGGGAAAGAAATAAGAAAGGGAGACAATTTCATATGGTTGTTCTTTCAAATTTTGTTATTCCTTGAGAAGAAATCAGATTAGATCGAATTATTTATATGTTGGTAAACTTCACAAGACCTTGGAAGCATATTGGTTTTAACGCTTATGTCAAAATGGAGATGAGTGGTCTTAGTTTAGATATCCACTTTATCTTCAAGAGGTATTACATAAATGTAAGACTATTTGATGAATTTCCGATATTGGCTATATAAAACTAATGTGAGCGATCAACACTTTTTAACTGCGATGCTGCCGAATGCTTCAAAAGGAGATTTTTAGAGCTTGTATAAAGGTATCCTTCATACCATAATTTATTTTACAGTTGCAGTAACCTAAAGTGGGGTCAGGAAAACAAGTAGGCCCCATATAACTGAAGGATAACGGAAGGTGCTTTCACTAACCGAAGGTGGCTTCACTAACCAAAGGTGACTTCAGTATTTAAAGTTGGCTTCAGTACCTGAAGTTGGCTGCTGTAACCGAAGCCGCCTTCACAAACAGAATACAGCTTCCTTCAGGGTAGACGTAGGCTTCAGTAATAGGTTTAAGTAAATGTAGTTTTCGTTAGAGATTGTGGATGGCTTTAGTAACTGAAGACGGATGCATGAACAAACAACAAAGGTATCTGAAGGATAATCAGTAATCGAAGGAAACATCAGTAATTTAAAGTGTATTCAGTAACAGATGATTGCGTCAATAACTAAAAGAGACTTCAGAGTGGGTTTAGTAACAATAGGAGGCTCCAGCTACCGAACTTGGTCTCAGTAACTGAATGTAGTGTCAATAACTGAAGCGATATTTCAATAACTAAAGGTGTCTTATGTAAATTAAAGTGGCTTCAACAATGTGCAGTATCTGAAAGTTTTTCCGAATTCGACTGCACTCACTGAAGTTAGTGTCAGTAACTGAAGAATGTAAAGTAAATGAAGGTGGCTCCAGTAGTGACTTAAGTAGAGGATAATTGTATAGGGCTGTAGTGACTTAAGAGGACCTCCCCCATTCTCGATTTTATTTTTTCAAGATTTTCATTGGGATGGTAAATTAATACAAATGCATGTTAAATAATTTGCAAAATTTGGTTGTTGTTTTTGGTGATTAAAGAAAAGTCTTTATTCGGAATCCGGAAATTCCAAGGGTGTTAGAATTGGGATTATTGACTTCGCTCAAAAATTAACGAAATGGCGGACCTTTGAAAAAATGTTTTTGGAAATTCGCGTATTTTTGACCGCAAACTTAGTTACTATATGATACCCTTCACCACTATGGGTATATTAAACAGGACTATTAACATGAAATTGGATAAAATAATATATGTGATATTTACATAAATGTGAATCGACCTAGATCTATCTATAATTATGTCATTCGTTTGTTACAATGGGACAAAAGTATGTAAATCGACTTCAAACAAATATAAATAGGTCATCCGTTGAGCTGTGTCTATACTTCTAGAAAACGCAATTACGTTATTCTGTGCTAAGTTTCGCACGTTGTGCAAAATTTGATGTCAATCTGACAAACATGAGGAGTTTGATGCATAATTTACTTAAACTCGGACGAAAATATATATGGAAGCTATATATAGGGACTTTGGTGCATGAAACTTGGCAGACTTCATTCTAGGCTCAATTCAGTACATTATGCTAAATTTCGTGCAAATCGAAAGATATATTGGGACTTTGGTGTACCATTTACATGAAATCGGACGAAATTGTATATGGGGGCTATATGTAAATCTGGACCGATTTTCTCAAAACTTGGCAGACATCATTCTAGGCTCAATTCAGTACGTTATGCCAAATTTCGTGCAAATCGAAAGATACATAGGGACTTTTGTACACCATTTACCGTTGGTACATTTACCTCGGACGAAAATATATATGGGAGCTATATCTAAATCTGAACCGATTTTTCCCAATTTCAATAGGGTTCGTCCTTGAGCCAATCAAATGGGCCGTGCCAAATTTCATCCAATTCGGTTGATAAATGCGACCTGTACTTTGTTTACAATTTAACATGTAGAGACGGACGGACGTACATGCATAAATCGACTCAGAAAGTGATTCTATGCATATTTCAAAAGGAACCATGGGTCTATCTCGATTATTTTTGCCTGTTACAAACATATGCAAAAGACATAATACCCTGTACCAAGGTGTGGTGAAGGGTATACAAATAATGAAGTTCTTCACCAATTGGTTTAATATTAGTTCATACGATAGCTACACGTTTCAAAATTTGGAACCGATTGGATTATTAGTTTTTGAGTTATCGTGCCTGTCATTCGTAAAAACACTGCTCCAAGAAAAATGCGTTAAAAGTTTGAGAATCACTCTTGCCGTCACTTGATGCTAACACGTAAGGGAGTAATCATTAACAATTGGAGGCGCCGGTAACAGATGGTGACGCCATGTTCAGATCATACGTTTATAACGAAGGAAGGCTTCAGGGACTGATGAACGCATAAATATCGCTAAAGCTTTTAGCTAGGTCTTTTTGTACAAAATCTGTACCTTTCGAGCTGCTAACTGATGAAACCAAATGTTTAGAGCTCTTTAATGGGGCTTGACTGTTTCATAACCTCAGAGCAGCGAATCAAGTGACGAGTTTGAAGGCGTACTCGATGTTATTGGTCTTCAAAGCAAGACACATAACGTGGGGAATTGGAAAGTTGTCCACAAAATGGAGATTTAAGATGGAACGACATAGTCTCTTAATGAAAAAATCTAACTGAAGTTTCTGAGTATAGGAGACATCATCAACTTCCAAATGCTACAAATTTCGTAAGTGGATTGACCATATGTTCAATGCTGGGTGCGTGTTCGAAGTTTTCGTTTTTTCACGCGGAGGAAAATAAAAATGGAACTCTTCTTGGGGGTCACTCCAATGCGTGGGAGAGTCAGAGAATTTTCAAATTTGTTTTTCATTTCCTAAACAAAAAATTAACGCATTGACTATAGACTGATTACAATTTCTTTCATACTATTAAATATAATGGGAAAAATACTTGACATTGAGATTTGATTTCCTGACTTATATATAATCAGAAAATTATATTACGGCTACATCACAGACAAATCTTTTGGCAGTTCTTTACACAAGGTTATATATACAAGATTATATGACCCCCTACCTCAACTTTTATGATTTTAAAACAAGAATACTTAACAGAAAATCTGATGTGGATGGGCATCCTCCTCTAGGCGGTCGCTACATATATATAGATGGTTCGAAGATGGAGTATGGTACATATGCGGGAGTTTTCTGTGATGAACTTTAAATTAAGAACTCTAAAAAGCAGCAATTTGCCAGCTGAAATTCTGGAAATTATTAAGGGAGCATAACCTTAGATCCGGTGACTATATAGGTCGATAACAAAAGGGACCTAATAGCAATCAAGTCGTGGACTAAAATATCTACAGTTGTTCATGGCTGTAAACAGTTTTGAGGGATATACTTTAGATTGTTAGGTTTTGGGGTTCAGGTCATAGCGTAGCCATAAGTAGTTGACGAGCTTGCTAAAAATCTATTTGAGCAGTAATTTCGAAATTAGATTTATGCCATAGATTTATATGAAAAAGTCTTCCTTTTAAAAATTATAAATTAACGAAGGGGAATACCGTCGTCCGCGTGAGCATGACCAAAAGACGAAAACATCTATGTTTTCAATATCCAACGCTTTCTAGCAGAAGGCTTTTTATCAGCATTATGTTATTTATGCTTTATGAATCCGATTGCGAAGTTGTTTTTGAAATCGGTTCAGATTTAGATATGGCTTGAATATATATAATATTTTCGTCCGATTTTATGTATATGGTGCACCAAACATCCACGGTTTGTCAGATTGAGAACAAATTGTGCCCAGCGTACTGTTTTAAGCACAGATTGGAGATTGCGAAGGTTTGTTAAAATCGGTTCAGATTTAGATATATCTTCCCTATACAGTGTCCTCCGATTTTATGGAAATGGTGCTAAAAACTGTCAGCTTATCCGATTTAGTCACAGCGTCCTAAAATTACTACAGGCTGACAAACGTGAACTTTTGTTGAAATCAGTTCAGATTTAGACATTTCTCCTATATTTTTCCGATTTTATATAAATGAAAATTGGCATAGTGTATTGAACTGAATGTATAATGTTGTGTGTTAAATTTAGTTGAAATCAGTTCAGATTTAGGTATATATTTTTGTTTGATTTCATTCACAGTGTGAACTTTATAACACCGTGTGTTCGATTGAGATGGAACTTTGCATAGTGCTCTATGCTGCAGTATACCGAATGAGGTATGTCCAGTTTGCTCTTAATCGGTCCAGATTCACATAAAAAATGTACACAAACAACTTCCAAATCACCTGTGTATGAATTCATGGGAGTTGATTCCTATATAGATACAGATAACATATTTAATTTCATATCAATGGTCCTACAAAAAAGCTACATCTCATGAACATTTGTTGTATATATACCCAAAGTGGTGAAGTTTTTATATAGTTGGCCCTGTCCAACTTATCCAAAATCAAGAGGTATCTCTTTGTGTGAGCTATGTGGTCAGGTATTGAAATCGTTTAAGGGATATTCCGATTTACTTATTAGAAATGATTCCATGAAAATTTTAACGAAACATATATATATATATATTTTTGTAAATTGATTTTTCATTTTACAATTCGACGCCTCCGAACATAAGTGCATTTTTGCTTATAACTTTGGTTTGGATTGGCCGATGATTACCAAAATTTCAGAGTATATTTTAAGGGCCGTAGTATCTAATAACGTAAAGAACTTTTAAACATGCTAAGTCGACTTAGCATACTATGGTTCGGAGGCGTCGAATTGTCAACACAACCGTATATACGTTATCAAACTTACGATTAAAATGTCAGATGAAGGCAGTCAACGCCAAATGTTGGTTAGACCCGATGTACATTTTACAGCCCATACATATATAGTTGTGACTTCTATAAACATTTTTTAAGATGTAGATAACGAAATTACAAAATAGGACTAAATAATCAAACACGTAACGTAACTTCACCGTCTGTCTGTCCGTAACTTCACCTCCTGTCTGTCCGTGTTGGTACACTGTGGTACAGGGTATTATGTCTTTGTGCATATGTTTGTAACAGACAAAAGGAAACGAGATAGACCTATGGCTCCTTTTGAGAATATGCATAGAGTCACTTTTTAAATCGATTTAAGCATGTCCGTCTGTCTGTCTGTCCATGTATTTTTGTGAGCAAAGTACAGGTCGCATTTATGATCCGAATTGGATGAAATTTGGCACAGCTCATTTGTTTGGCCCAAGGACGAACCCTATTGAAATTGGGAAAAATCGCTTCAGATTTATATATAGCTCCCATATATAGTTTGGTCCGATTTAATGTAAATTGTGCACCAAAGTCCCTATATATCTTTCGATTTTCACGACATTTGGTATAACGTACTGAATTGAGCCTAGATGTTTCGTGAAAATCGGTCCAGATTTAGATATAGCTCTCATATATAGTTTCGTCCTATTTCATGTAAATGGTGCACCAAAGTATCTTTCGATTTGGATGAAATTTGGCATAACATACTGAATTGATGCTGGAATGATGTGTGCTGAGTTTCGTGAAAATCGATTCAGATATATATATTTTTTTCGTTAATCTAAATAATGTAACAATTTCTTACGTTGCATAGCGTTTTGAATTTAATCCAGAATAATGTGTGCCAAGTTTAGTGAAAATCGGTTGAGGTTTAGATGTAGCTCCCTTATATTATAGATTGATTTTAAGTAATTGACGCACCAAGGAACTAATATATGGCTGATAAGAACAAAACGTACTGAAATCAGTATAGCCTAACCTGTGACAAGTTTCGTTGAAATCCGTTCATATTTGGATATAGCTTCCATATATAAGTAAATTGTGCATCAAACTCCTCATATTTGTTAGATTGACATCAAATTTTGCACAACGTACAAAATTGAGTATAGAATAACGTAGTTGGGTTTTCTAGAAGTACAGACCTAGCCCAACGGATGACCTTTAGATATTTGTTTGAAGTAGGTTTACATACTTTTGTTCCATTGTAACAAACGAATGACATGTTTATGGATAGATCTAGGTCGTTTCACATGTAGATAAATATCAAATATTTTATTTCATACAATTTCATGATAATAGTCCTGTTTAATATACTCATAGTGGTGAAGGGTATCATATAGTCGGCCGCGTCCGACTTTACTACTTTTCTTACTGTTTTTTTTAAT
>NW_026889256.1:0-12754 GCF_032173495.1 Musca vetustissima
TTTCTATGTCCTCCTTTAAACTTCAGTTACGTATTGCTCATTTAGAAATAGCAAATGACACACAAACCACAACAACAAAACTCAAAACTAAACATATCAATTATAAGCAACCGAACAAAAACAAAAAAGGGTGAAAATGGGGAAAATGCCGGACCTTCATTTTCAATTTTAATAAACAATTATCAAATATATGAAAAAAATCCACCCCTTATAACGGCAAAGCGGCAAACAACCAAAGAAATCGATACATATCAATTGGATTATTCCAACGTAAAAAGATTTTTTCCTAGATTTTAAGGCATCAACTTTACAAATCATATACATACATATATATTTATTTTCTTTTAAAAATAAGCTATATAATAAAACAAATACATAAATATCTGTTTACTCTTTTAGTCTAACTAAGCTTTGTATAAGGACCAAAAAATTTAAATTTAGATTTACAAATTAAAAAAAAAAACTATATTTTTGGTCCTCGAAAACTATTTGCCTCTTTATTAAACTGAATTAATATAAAAATCAAAAAAAAAAAAAAACTAAAAACAATTTTTTTCTGTTGTTATTCTGGAGAAAAATTAAATTTTTCCTTCCTTTAAAATTCCTTTGTTATTTGTTTTTCATTAGAGTATAAATGCACTGCCTTAAATTAGAAAATTAAAAAAAAAACCAAAAAATGAAAACACTTATTGCACATTTTTTATTATAATTTTTGTAGAGAATTTTTTTTTATATATAAATTGTTGTTTTTTACATATATAGAAATATTGTAAGTAGGAATTAATTTTAATAAAAAAATTAAACAAAAAAAATATTGGTCTTAGAAATTTAGAAATAATGTGTATTAACACATACACGCAGAATTACTTTAGATTTGAAAAAAAAATAAAATTATTGCAAATGAAATATATTTTGGAATTTTTCCAAAAAATAAATAACTAACAAAATAATGTTATATACATACACACAAAGAAATAAACATGAAATTCATGTCATATATACACACACGTAAAAAATTATACATTGAAATATAAATTTTAATTTTATAATTTTAATTTTATATTTTAATCTTTATTCTTAAATACAAAGAAGAAGACTTGAAATAATAAATATAATTGATAAAAAAAAAATTGATGAACATCAATGCAAATTGACATTTGGATGGAAAGAGACAACTACCATAACTAAACCCAAAATGGAATACTATATACATCACTATTTGTGATTAAGGCTTACGTTTCAATATATATAATATAAATAAATAAAAAAAACCTACAGAACCTTTGAAAGTTTCGAACTTTTAGTACTAGATATATTTTTCTAAAGATTTTCTTTTTAATTGTTTTTTTTAAATATATAATACAGATTTATATTGAAAGAAATACATAAATAACAAGTGCAAAAGCGTTAAGTTCGGCCGGACCGAACTTTGGATAGCCTCCACCATAGTTATACTGACAGTTACTTTAAATGTAAATATAGGGAGCATACCAAAAAGTTGACCTATATCGATATTTCTGCAAACCGATTGTAGAAATGTCATTGTCATTGCAGAAATATTGTATGAATACGTCCCTGGAGGCTGTACCTAAAGCGGGACCAATATTGATTACATTGTGTAGGAATTATATGAGGTGATGTGCCTAATTGAGGACTGATAAAGCTCAATTTCGAAACTAAATTTTTTGCATCACAATAACTTCTATTGCGCTAAATATTAAAAATACCGAAAATCTGTAGGTATCGTTATATGAGGGATAGACCTCGAATCTTAATTCTAGTTTATTATCTCGATATCCTCCGCAGGTAGAATGATTACAACAGAGTCTTGGAAACAAGCCCGAAACTCGGAACAAATTACATAATTATTTTAATATAAAAAATGCGGTTATATGGGAACTTCCCCTAAAAGGGGGCGAATGTTTTTGGGAGGGATTTTTGTTCCATATACGACTACATAAACTAAATTACAAAGAGTTTGGTTGATAATCGCGCTCACGAACCCAAAATACCGAAAATTAGGGATTACCTCTTATATAGAGGCAACCCAAAAAAATTACGTATACTATTTTGCGTTCTTATTGGGTAGCAATCAATAAGAACTCAAAGTATTAAATTACAGCCAATTTTGTCGAATCATGCGATCAAACCACCAAAATACTGAAAATTGGACGTACATTTATATATAGGGGGTTACCAGAAATAGTGAACTTATATTTACAATTTTTAGTGGAGACATTTGATGCCCAAAAGAACCCAATGTACAACATTTTAGCGAATTCGGTAGAAAAACCCGGCCAAGAACCCCAAAATACGGAAAATTTGTGGGGCTACCCGAAAAGATTAACCTATATTTATAATTTTTAGTGGAGAGATTTGTTACCCAATAAGAACACAAAGTACTAAATTACAGCCAATGCGGCCAAAATCCCCCAAAAACTGGAAATTGGGGGTACCTTTATATGGGGGCTACCAGAAAAAGTGAAAATTTGGCACCGAATAAGAACCCAATGCACCATATTTCAGCGATCGGAGTTGAAAAGCGTGCTCAAGAACCCTAAGATAACGTAAATAGGGGGTACTCTTATATGGGGGCTATGCCTAAACGTGGACCGATATAGCCCATACCCTCCATACTATGGTGGAGGTACTGAAAGGTGTGTTCTAATCGGATAGGCATGATATTATGAAATATGAAATTTTCAGCAAAATGTTGACCATTTTGTGTGAGAGGTACAAGAAGGACGGGAGCTGTTGGTCCGATCTTCCAAATTGAATTAAGTTTGAAAGAAATATTACGATGTGAATATTTTGCATTTTTACCCAAAAAGAGTAGATCGATGGATACCAACATAAGATCTGGGCAAAGGTTAAAAATTAAAATTTACAAAGTTTCAAAAAGTTGACCATTACTAGAAGAAGTGGACTGATAAGTCTCATACACAAACAATTTACAATATTAGGTTGTGCAAATTTCAGTTTGTGCAAATTTCAGTTTGAATCTTTTCGCATACTATTCTAAAATTCATTTTCAGCAAAGTGTTGACCATTTTGGGGGGAGGAGCCAGAAGGAGTGGACTGATATTCTCCATCTTCGAACATGAACTATATTTTGAGAAATCCAAACAGACAGACGGACTCAAGTTTGTAAATCGATTCCATATTGCCTGAAACGGATTTGATCCAAAGAAACAAGGGGTATAAAACCAATATTTCGATGAGGCACATTTTCCGTATATTACCCTCATTAGCCATTAGGCTGAGGGTATAAAAATTACCTATGTAAAATCCATGTAGATAAAAAAATTGATAAATTTATTTATTATGTAGAAGCTATTTTATGTGTAAAAACTCTTGAATTTTTCAACGATCTCCTTTACTTGGAAGGATTTCTGTTTTAAATCTAAATGCATTTTTTTAACATTTTCTATAGAAAACATTTTGCCATATTTCCTAATAATGTTTCAACATTAATCAATTATGCCTATAATTTCAAAGGCTTCTTCTTTAAATATCACACCATTATTTTCTTTTAAATAACCTATACATACATATACAACCTTAAATAAAAAAATACATAAATTCCAAAATAAAAATAATATTAATGTACAATGATTGTTGCATGAGTATGTGTGTGAACTATCTGTGTTTTTGATAACAAATATTGGAAATAAAAAATAGTCAAATAGTATACAGCAAAAATAACAACAAACTAAGCAATCATATGAAGACATAACCAAAAGCAAAAAATCCAAATAATCAATAAACAAACAATTCAATTGTAAACCAACCCAACCAATTATTTAAAACAACGAACAAATAATTAAAAAAAATATTATTTTTTTATGATTTCCTTTTTTTATACCGAACCGAAGAAATGAACAAAACCAAAGAAGAAACAAATGTTTTTTTATATTTTTTTGAAAACCAAAAACCAAAGACATAGAATTATGATCCCTAAGAATATAGAAATATGAAATAAGAAAAATAAAAACATATCAACAACAAAAAAGAAAATAAAAATATTTTTAATCCCCCCAAGAAGAAGAAGAAAATATGTAAGATATTCATATCATCCAGGAAATGCAGAAGTATGGAAAAAGAGAAACACAACAATGAAAATTGTATACATATTTTTTGTTATTAAAACTGTATATAATTTTTGAAACTATTAAAATTTCTTCAATATAATACTTATTTCCTAAAAAATTATATTATATTCCATATTGGACTCTTCAGATCATGTGTTATTCTATAATAATATTTTATTCCTACTTTTTCTGTATTTAATAATTTTTCTCCTTACTCTTTAAATTCTTTACTAAAAATCCAAATCTCTTCATATAAAAAAATTCTCTCATCACGAACTAAAACCAAAATAAAGACAAAAATATACAAATCTATTAAAAAAACCAAAACACTCTAATGAAATAAATGATGAAAAAAATACTTTGTAACTTTGATGTACCTTAACTAATCTCTTCTCTCTCTCTCTCACTTTATACAGAATAAACATACATAAAACCATATACATGTATATTTCTATATATATCTATATAAATCTAAAATTTAAAAACAAAATCAAGACATATCGAAATTAATATCTCTCTCTATATATACATACATATACATCTACATAATCGAACTTATTCAATACTCTCTACTGACAGAAAAAAAATCAGTCTCGTAAATTCAACATCACGTCCCAAGAATGAAAACTAATGAAACGATACATATCAATTTATTGTGGTAATTTCGAAACTCTAAAACAAAACAAAAAACTTATTGATCTATAAGAAAATCTTATTATATTTAAAGTCTTATTTTTTATTGTATGTTTTTATTATTTATATTTTCTTCTCTATGTGTAATAAAAACTTTCAACATATCATAGTATACCATAATGACGATTGCAAAGAATGAAGAGATGGAAAAAGAAAAAACTATGAAATCTAAGAATTAAATTAAACAAAAAATATATACAATTTTAGTTTAATTCTAAAACAAAAAAACAAGCATGAAATTCAAATAAATGTAAAAAGAACAAAAAAATAAGCAAAAATAAAAACTAATAAAAATTAAGAAAAATAAACGAATTTGTTTTAATTTTTCGCCAATATATTATTTGTAGACACGGATGTGTGCATTCGTAGGATGTTCAATATGCGTAAATATTAATAGAAACCAGTAAGGAAATATGAAAAGTCAGACGGAGTCGACTATATGATACCCTTCACCACTTTCAGTGGTGCACATAGAACAGACATAGCATCTTTGGAAGACTATTGAATTAGAATCGGGCAAAATTAAATTTGTGATCTACATAGATTCTAAAGTCTATGAAAAATTGCAAGTCCATGGGGTAGACTTGGATTTTTTTGATGTACCATTTTTAGGAAATCGAGTAAAATTATGTATGGGGCCTATATGTAAATTTTAACCGCTTTCAACAAAACTTCACAGACATCAAACTGGACATAATTCAGAACATTGTCCAAAATTTTGTCTCAATCGGACAAATATTGGGAGTTTGGTGCCCCATTTACTTAAAATCTGAACCGATTCGTCTTTGGGCCAACTAAGTGGCATGTGCCAAATTTCATCCTGTACTTTGTTCACAAGAATGCATTGACAGACAGACATGCATAAATCAGCTCTGAAAGTGATTATTTGCATATTCTCGAAAGGAACCAGTCTGACCTTAACAAAATAACCGTTAAGGTCCAATCAAGAAAATAATAGTATAAAACACTTATGCCAGAGTTCTCTAATTTGACCGAATTTGACGAGTTTCTTTCGGTTTTGGTCAATTCGGATGACTGGGCTTTGGTTTCAATGTCATAGCTATACAACCATGATTGCATTTAAATTTCCTTAAATATTTCAGTATTTTGTTCTTATCAGTCAATCTTAATTCAACATAAGCCCCGGTGTTTTTTATATTAATATTTTTGGAAAATCGCCGATTTTTGACCAAAAACCGAGTTAAAAAATAAGGAAGTTCTTCACCGATTGGGTTTATCTTAGTTCATACGATAGCTATACACTCACAGAGAAACGTGTACAAATTTAAAATCGATTGGGTTATTAGTTTTTGAGTTATCGTGCCCGCCATTCGCAAAAGAGAAAAACGCGTTTAAAGTTTGAGAAGCCCTTCAGCCGTCACTTGATGCCGACACAATAAATCGGCTATATCTTCAAGAGTTCTTGAGATTTTCACTTGAAATTTTGTAGAGACATTCTTTAATCAGTGTAGATTCGAATTATATCCCCAAAAATTTTGACCCCGAGAATGGGGGGGTGGTCCCCTTAACATGCTTCGGAAAGTCCGGAATGGGCCAAATATGCGAAGTTTTGTTGTATGATTTGTTGCCATTTTAAAGGTAACTTCATAATGGCTCTCTCATATAAGCCCTGCTCTCTACTTGCAAAAAACTCTAGTAGCCGATTTTCACAATCCTCCCTAGATACTAATTTTTCATAATTAAAGAAATTTTGCAATGCAATGGCGAGTCACTGTAGATGTGTATTCAGGCGGTTTCTGTTTTATGGTCGATTTCTAGCTCCTGGGCGAGGTTACGACTGCTAACATGCCGGTCAACTTTGATCATTTCTACGATTTTATCGACATTTTTGACGACCAGCTTACCTGTGCGAGGTACATTTTTAGCATCAAAAATTCCTGAACGGAATCTACGAAACCAAAATTGCTCATAACTGGTTGTTACACTATAAACTCTATTCACAATTTTAGCCGCTTGGCTTGCGATTTCGCCTTTGTCAAAGAAAAACTGTAAAATGTACCGAATTTTCTCTTTGTTCACTTCCATTTTTAACACCCTGTAACTCACAACTGAATGCACCAAACAAAAAATAGCAAAATAATGTTTTTTACTGCTTGAGGATAAATCTGAAATTGTTTGATCGATACTTTACGAGAAATCTATCAGTACAGCCATTTGCCGAAAAAAATAATGGATTTCTTTTTCCCCAACCTAATAATAAGTTAACGGCTCACCCTAATAAACATCAAACTAAATATGCAAACCAACTAGTAAACATTCCCATCATTATGCTGCGCAAGCAGTCCGACAAATCAACAGGAATATGACACCAGGGCAGTCATCCGCCACAAACACGCGCACTAATACCAGCGCACCGCAAGTGATGACTCAGCGTAATAACGAGCACGACCAGGCTGCAGTATAATATTAGTTTTAAGTTGAAGTTAATCATAATTGTAAATCCAACAAAGAGAGGTGCATAGCACCGCAACATAAATGTTAGTAACAAAATAAAGAAACACCATAGCAGTGTGAAATAAACTTTAACTTCTAACATTAACTGGCGCCCAACGTTAAAGGATTAAAACATCCCAACTGCCGGTACGAGAACCGTTCCTGAGTAGGAGTACGAAAAGGATGTTACGTAAGAACTAGCGGACTACCGGGATATAAGGAAAATGATCAAATTATTATTAGTAAGTTATTATAAATTTAACAAAAGTAAAAAAGAAGAAATGTTAAAATAAAATTAAACAAAATAAGGAATAACACAGAAAGTGAAAGTGTGAAATCTAATTTACAAAAAATCATATTTGTGCTAGAATACGTTTAACAAAAATAACAAAGTAAGAAGAAAGAAATGTTAGAGTAAGGTAAAACAAAAAATAAAGTGTGACATCTAAATTTACAAAAATCATATTTGTGCGAAATTAACAAATGTAAGAAATATGAAATGTTAGATTAAGTTAAACAAAAAAATAGAGTGTGGCATCCAAATTTAAAGAGTCATATCCGTGCTGAAATAAGTTTAAAGAAATTTTGATAATAGATTTGTGACGAGAACTAGGATTTGGTGTTTCTTTTTCTCCTTTTTTTCGAGCGGCCAATGCCGGAAGATTTAAACAACTTAATAACAAGGGTCGAAGCTATGAGTGTTTCAGGACAGACATCTTCGCCTTCTGGGGCAGCTCCCGTAAGGTTTAATCCCTTTACGGAAAGTCAGACTAATGAGGTGAAACGAATAATAAGTGAGACGGTGGCAAACCTTCTCAAACAGGGGGAGGATGTTACCGCCACTAAAGATGTCGACATAGAAGGATCTGGGGATATCTCAGAAGGAGAGAGAATACCAGACATAGTGAAGACGTTAAGGGAATTCTCGGGCAAGCCAGGAGAATTTAGTTCGTGGAGGAAAGCTGTTGATAGGATCATGAACATTTATGAGTCACAAAGGGGAACAACCAAATACTTCACAATTCTACACACTGTTAGGCATAAAATTGTTGGTGAGGCCGACACGGCTTTGGAGTCTTATCGGACCCCATTAAATTGGAAAGCGATAAGAAAGTGTTTAGTGCTTCATTTTTCAGATAAGAGAGATATTTCGACCTTAGAGTATCAAATGACCGTCCTATCTCAGGGTGGGCAAACCATAACAGATTTTTACCAGAAGGTTTACCACCATTTGTCTTTGATTCTGGACAAGATTGATTGTCTGGATATAGGGAACGAGGCTTTGGATGTATTGACCCAAACATATAGGGACAAGGCTTTGGACACCTTTATTCGAGGACTTAATGGTAATCTTCCAAGCTTAATGAGTGTTACAAACCCGACAAGTTTGCCTCAGGCTCTAAATGCCTGTTTAAAATTAGGTAATCTAGGTGTGCGTATTCAACACGCTACCGAGAAAGGATCTAGACCGAACAGGATCCCCCAAACTAACCCTCCTAGACATTTTTACCCACAGCTGACGATTGGTGATAGGAATTTTCAAGGTGACCAAAGGTACAGAGGCCCTACTCAATATCGTTATCAGAATTTCCGAAGTGGAGAACAACAATACGGAGGGCCGGCGAACTTTTCGAATCGACCTCCAGTAGTGAATAATTTTGGACACCCCCAATACGGAGGATACAGACCCCCACTTCCTCCTAAACCTGCTGTACCAATGGACGTGGATCAATCAATACAGACTAGGCAGGTAAACTATCAGAATAGGCCACAGTTGAGTAATGCTTTTAACAATGTTCAGCCTAACTTTAAGAGAAATAATTCAGGAAATATTCATCAGCCGCAAAAGCAGCAGAGAATGTTTAATGTTGAGGCCCAAATACGTGAGGATGCAGAGCCGGATGAAATGAATGGTTCTGATGAACAGGAATATGAGGTTTCCTATGACGAAGCGTACGAGGAGGATCTAGACGATCAGTTGGCAATTGTAGATGACGTTAATTTTTTAGACTAGCTTCAACGTTGCCATACCTCCCTTTCAGAATGAAAAATGGCAACGAACTTAAATTTCTTATAGACACCGGTTCGAACAAAAATTATATTAATGGCAAATTTATTAGAAACCCTCTAAAGAACCAGAAACCTTTTCATGTTAAGTCCGTAGGCGGCATAGTTAGTATAGAGACCCATAGTTTTATTGACATTTTTAATTGCGGGATCGGAAAGTTAGAATTTTACATCCTTCCTGGTCTAGAGACCTTTGATGGGATAATAGGGAATGATACCCTGAAATCTTTGAATGCAGTGATTTACACTTGGAGATCCTATCTCACAATTCTGGATGGAAAGAAATTTCCTTTGAAAGAGCTGCAAATTGATGAGATTAATAACATGAATCTACGTTTAAATCATCTAAATCCCGAAGATGAAAAAGAAGTCAGGAATATTTTGGATGACCATCCAAACCTTTTTGCAGATCCCAATAAAAAACTCACTTATTCAACAATCGTACAAGCTGAAATTAATACGAGTAGTGATAGTCCAGTTTATTCAAAATCCTATCCGTATCCAATGGCACTAAAATCCGAAATTGACAAACAGATAGAAGAACTATTAAGGGACGGGATAATTCGCCCTTCCAGGTCCGCATATAATGCTCCAGTTTGGATAGTACCAAAAAAACCAGATGCTTCAGGTGTGAAAAAATACCGCATGGTTATTGACTATAGGAAACTTAATGAGATAACTAGACCTGACAGATACCCCATACCTGAAATTACAGAAATCTTGGCTAACTTAGGCGAACAGAAATACTTTTCCACCATAGATTTAAAGAGCGGATTCCATCAGATTCCACTTAGGGAATCCGATATTGAGAAAACAGCTTTTTCCGTCAAGAATGGAAAGTTCGAGTTCACAAGACTACCATTTGGACTACGTAACGCGTCTGCAATATTCCAAAGAGCTCTAGATGATATTCTTAGAGAGCATATAGGGAAACGGTGCTACGTCTACATTGATGACATTTTGATATTTGGTAGGACTAAAAAGGAACACATTGAAAATTTGAGGATAATATTCCGCACTTTGGAAGACTCTAATCTGAAAGTTCATTTGGACAAGAGTGAATTCTTAAAGGAAGAAATTGACTTCTTAGGGTTCAATGTAAAGGAAGGAGGTTTTTCTGCAAACCCAGACAGACTTAAGGCCATAGTTAATTTCCCTCAACCCAGAACAGTTCATGACTTGCGATCGTTCCTAGGTTTGACTGGACATTATCGGAGATTCATAAGGGGCTATGCTCAAATAGCCAAACCATTAACTTCCATGATGAGAGGCGATATAGGGAAAACCCCGAGAAACCAGTCAAAAAAAATCAGTGTCAATTTGAATTCCGAACAGATTGAAAGTTTCAAACAGCTCAAGAACTGTTTGGTATCGGAGGAAGTCGTTTTGAACTATCCCGACTTTGATAAGCCCTTTGAACTCACTACTGACGCCTCGAAATACGCTTTAGGAGCAGTTTTATCTCAAGGCAATAGACCTATCACATACCTTTCTAGAACTCTCAGTAGGGCAGAAGAGGAATATGCGACAAATGAGAAAGAAATGCTGGCGATAATTTGGGCTTTAAAGGAATTGAATTGTTACTTGTATGGAGCAAGAAGCATAAAGATATTTACCGACCATCAACCTTTGACATTTGCGCTAAGCAACAAGAACACAAATGTGAAGATGAAGAAGTGGAAGGCACAGTTAGAAGAATATAATTACGAGTTAATTTATAAACCAGGTAGCACGAATGTAGTCGCGGACGCGCTATCGAGACCACCAGTGACAGATGTTAACTCCCTAACGCCCACGGTTCACAGTGCCGAGGACTCATCGGAAGACCTAATTCCTTCCGCTGAGGTGCCAATAAATACCTTCAAAAATCAGATCATTATTGAGGAATCATCAGCTTCCTCATATGAATTTAACATTGTATTTCCCTCCTACCATAGACATATCATTAAAGAAACCAGTCTAGCGGAATCAGATCTGAAAGTCATATTAAAGAGATACTTAAATCCTACAGTAGTCAACGGCATCAAGACCTCAGAGCCAGTTATGCTTATGATTCAAGCACTGTACCCTCATCACTTCAGAAACATTAAAGTACGATTCGCTCGAATAATGGTTGAAGATGTTACTGATGAGGAGAGACAAAAACAAATCATTATTGAGACTCACAACAGAGCACATAGGAATAATGCCGAGAATAGGAGACAAATTTTAGAGAGCTATTACTTCCCTTCTATGACTAGGAAAATAAAGAATGTGATCAATGTCTGTAAAGTATGTAAAGAAAATAAGTATGAGCGACATCCGAACGCTCCCAAACTTAATAAGACACCTATGCCAACTTATCCTGGGCATACAATCCACATAGATATCTTCTCTACAGACAAGTTTCGAGTTTTAACCGCAATAGACAAATTTACAAAATTCGCAGTAATCAGAATGATAAATGGCAAAGGCATTGAAGACATTAGGAAACCATTGAGAGAAATAATTTTCTACTTTGGGGTCCTGAAGTCAATTGTATTAAGCACTCAAGATTAGGAACCAAACTATCTAAACGTTTCAAAGAAGAAGTTGTAAAGGAGAATAGGCACTCAACTGTCCTGACTCAATCATGATGACCTTATGCTTTTGGAAAACAAAAAATGATAGCAATAACCAGCATACAGAGTCATAGAAAGAATGCAGGAAACTGACTTACTTATCATATTGCAGGCAAAGTACAAAGTTGAAATTTTAAAGGAGGAAGTAACGGATAATATTAATTTGGCCATTCATTTAACAAAATCCAACATTGTAAACACATTTATTTTATCGAAGCAGAAATTAGAAAAATAGAAGAAATATTTAATCAAAGATGAAATCCCGTTTCAAAACATTGAACAAGCTTTAAATTTCTACGAGAAAAATTGTAAACAATAGTACTATTATAATTTACATTATAAGCATTCCCAAAACTGTAAAAGAAATTTGTAATGTCATAACCATAAGTCCTGTAAAAAATCAAAATACTGTTTTAAATCTTGATTATAAGAAAATTGTAAAATGTGAAAGAGCAACATTTGAAATCAAAAGCCCTTGTCAAAAAATAAATGGTATTGAATTATGTCTAGAATCTAATGTAGCCAATATAACAAACTATATATGTATTCCTAAATTAGTAACTAATACCCCACATAATTGTTCAATAGTAAATGCAGATCACATTAATAATTTAGAGGAAATAGAACCTGGATTAATTTTGATAAATAACATAAAAGAAAATATTGTCATAAATGGAAACGAAAAAAATGTAACAGAACTTATTTAATAAGATTTAGTAATTCTACAATTAGGATAGGCAAC
Source organism: Musca vetustissima (assembly GCF_032173495.1). Lineage (NCBI taxonomy): Eukaryota > Metazoa > Arthropoda > Insecta > Diptera > Muscidae > Musca > Musca vetustissima. The sequence continues at coordinate 12,648 of NW_026889256.1, forward strand.
AAAAAATTTCACCGTCGAAGAAGCTGCTTACTCCAAACCGTTGCCTGCGCTACTAAAACACTCAGCTAGAAACAACTACACCGAAGAAATACTATCTCTACAACTAC
>NW_026889257.1:0-12616 GCF_032173495.1 Musca vetustissima
TCAGCTCACATAATTATGAAGGGCCGCTAAAATAAAAAATAACGTAGCAACAGAAAAAAACACTCCTTTCCTTCCCTCTTTACTAACAAAGATCAACAGAAAAAACTCCTTACCTCCCTCTATTCTAACAAAGATCGCCCACCATTCAAATGTGTTATTCTTTTTTGCTCTCAGCTCACATAATTATGAAGGGCCGCTAGCGGCAAAAACAACCACGCAAGTATACACACAAATTATTGATGTTGTTGCTGCTGAGAAACTCTAGCCTGCTCAATCGTGCATCACTGCTTTATGGTTGCAGCTAAGCAGCGACGTAGCCAGAGGGGGAATTGAATTTTTTTAAATTTATGTTTGCAACAACGATTTTTTCATTTTGTACCACCGGGTCCTCCCAAAATGAATTCTGTCTACGATACTGTAGCTAAGAACAAAAAAGAATAACACATTTGAATGGTGGTCGATCTTTGTTAGAATGGATAGAGGGAGGCAAGGAGTGTTTTTTTTTCGGTTGCTACGTTATTTTTGTTTTGTTTTGTGCATCGATATTCTACCGGCAAAAAACTCTACGCAAGTATACATACAAATTGTTTTTGTTGTTACTATTCATTACGCATTATTTGCTATTTGCATTCTAATTCCAAATTGCAAAAATGCGTTTGTTTTTGGATGATAGCAACAACATCAATAATTTGTGTGTATACTTGCGTAGAGGTTTTTGTCGGTATCGCCACTTCACAATTATGTGTATGCATTTTGGTTAAGGCTGCGAAAAGAGGGAGGTAAGGAGTTTTTTCTGTTGATCTTTGTTAGGAAAGAGGGAGGAAATGAGTGTTTTTTTCTGTTGCTACGTTATTTTATTTTTATTTATTTATTTTTTTTTTTGCAAAAAATTATGTTTTCATTTTTGCTTAGAGCTGAGAATAAAAATACGGTTAATGTTTAGCGGGAGGTAAAATGGGGATTCGGTTGCCACGAGTTTTTTGCCAAATTATATGAAACAAATTTGTACTTATGAAGCGTGGAAAATAATATTCTCCCTATGTTTTTAACATGTTTCCCAGTTTCATTAAATGAATGAAAAGTTTCATTAATTTCATGAAACTGCTTCATTAAATTGTAGCCAAAATTAAAATATAAGAATTATCAAAATTTACCCTTAAATTTCATATGCTTTGGTTGCGTACTTGTTTGTAACTGGCAGAAATGTTATATATCATTTCAAAAATTACATATTTTACTGAATTTTATACAAATAACAAGTTTAGTAACATTAATGAAACGCATTTCATTTATTCAATGAAACCACAAATCATTGAATTTTCAAGCAACGTAAGATTTCATTGCATGAACAAAACTTTCATTATATTAATGTAGCTTTTCGTTGCATCAATGAAAAAAATTCAATGAAACTGGTTCATTGATACAACGAAGCATTTTTCTTTCAGTGTAAATACTCAAAATAGGGGTACCTTTTTTACCCACGTCTTTAAAGTATCGTAAAACTATCCATTCTAAATCGATTTGATACAGAAACCCGGAAATAGGGTGTAAGATGTTGTATTACCGATTCAATGTAGTAAATACCCAAATAAATACCCGGTAAATACCATCTCTACACATAAGCGGGCTTCCCATTGGTATTTTGCCATAGTTTTACGTCCACAATATTGATATTGATTTTAAAAACTGACAACAAATGGAATACTTATTTTTTCCTATGTTTGCTCCGACATTTTCAATTCATTTTATTTGATTTTCAAAATCTGATTTCACATTTGTAATCATTGACCATTTCTCAACATAACTTGTTCAAAAATAATTATTATACCCTTCACCATAGTATGAACAGTATATTAGTTTTGTCATTCCGTTTGTAACTCATCGAAATATTCATTTCCGAATATATAAAGCAAATATATATTCCTATTACATATATATTAGATGGAACCCATTAAAGTTCTTTATTTACAAATTTCATTCCACAGAAAATACCACAATTGTGCTTCATTTCACCATTAAGTCACCTGTAATGCAAAATATTAAATTCATTTTGTGGCAAACAAATTCGCCCTCCCACGAAAACCACAATTGCAATGTAATCGACAAATTATTTGCCAATATAAAATAAAAATTTATTCTGCGCCATTATTGGTTTGGCATTTAGCATACCAACATATTGTGGAAATATTTTCCACAGAAACACAAAACAAAATATCAGGCATTTTTGGTTGAATGTTGTGAAGGCTTTGCTATCAAGAAATCAAACAACAGAAAAAATTATATAGAAATTTGTAATTATAACATTAATATATAGGTGTAGATGAATGAAAAATACTAATGGTTAACATTTATTCATTTACCACTTACCAAAATATCCTTGGTACCTTAATGTTTTAACTGCTACTAAATGTTCGTGTCGAAATTTAATTTTAAGAAATGCTTTCAAAAACGGTCATTTGTTTTTAATTTAGCAGCTCAGCTTTAAAAAGTTAGTGTTTATTGTTAAATGCAAAAAAATGAAGCAAAGGCATTTCAAGTTTACCCTTATCGTGTTCGAAAATGTGTTAATTGTGTTCTTGAGTTCAAAATAACTTTTCAACACGACAACTTGGCTGCAGTAATAAATTGTAAAATAGTGTGTAATAAGTGAACAAATTAGTTTGCAACATGTATATTTTGAACAATTGATGTTATGAGAATGAGTGAATGGACTTAAGATGATTTGTATACCATGTTACACGTGATACGCTATATTTTATTGGAACCTGCACTTTCAAATTAAAATTACAACTTTGTTTTTATATACCCTTCACCACACTGTGGTGCATATGTTTGTAACAGGCAAAAGGAATCGAGATAGACCCATGGTTCCTTTTGAGAATATGCATAGAATCACCTTTGATGATGTTAAATTGTAAACAAAGTACAGGTCGCATTTATAATCCGATTTGGATGAAATTTGGCATAAGTCACTCATTTGGCCCAAGGACGAACCGTAGTGAAATTGAAATTGGTTCAAATTTAGATATATATTTTCGTCCGATTTAAGGTAAATGGTGCACCAAAGTCCTTAAATATTTTTCGATTTGCAAAAAATTTGGCATAGCGTACTAAATGGAGTCTATAATGATGTGCGCTAAGTTTCGTTAAAATCGGTTCAGATTTAGATATAGCTCCCATTAATATTTTCGTCCGATTTAAGGCAAATAGTGCATCAAAGTCCCTAAATATCTTTTGATTTACCCGAAATTTTGCATGGCGTACTGAATTGAGTCTATAATAATGTGTGCTAACTATCGTGAAAATCGGTTCAGGATTAGATATAGCTCCCTTATATATTTTCGTCGGATTTAAGGTAAATGGTGCGTCAAAGTCCCTAAATATTTTTCGATTTCACGAAATTTGGCATAGCGTACATTTTCGTCCGATTTAAGGTAAATGGGGCGCCAAAGTCCCTAGATATATTTTGATTTGCACGAAATTTTGCATAGCGTACTAAATTGAGTCTATAATGATGAGTGCTAAGTTTTATAAAAATCGGTTCACATTTAGATATAGCTTCCATATATTTTCGTCCGATTTAAGGTAAATGGTGCACCAAAGTTCTTATATAACTTTCGTTCAACTTTATGTCAATGTTCTTCCGAAAAGTCTTTTAGGTGACTTTGTAGAATATACCCAAAGTGGTGAAGGGTATCATATTGTCGGCCCAGTCCGACTTTACTACTTTCCTTACTGTTTTTTTTTTTTTTTGGATGGGTGTAAGGTTTGTTTTTCCGCTGATAACTCATCATATTTTTAATTAGCGTAAAGCCCTATACCCATATAATGGGTAATTGGGGGAGTTTATGGTAATGTGTAATTTGGAGAGTTTGGGCTTCTTTTTCAAACGAATTGGTCGTAACTTGGAAATTCGTACTATAACGGTACGAAAAGTTTTAAAAAGTACTAAATACGATATCCTTTGTATGTGGAGAACTGATAGAGCCGGAACTCTTAAATAAGATATGTGTGTCACTGTTGGAGTGTAAAATAGATATAGCAAAGTGGTTTTTGGATATTCGAACTATTAAGGTTGAGAAGTAGATCCATATAATGAGGTGATTCTGAAATCGTGTACTCATGTATAAAAGTTACATATGGTACTTTATTTTGTAAAATTTTTAATTGGGGTAGGGTAGGATTGGAATATGTTCGTAGATTTGGAAATATTTTACGTTTGTGTACGAAAAGTACTAAATCGTACTATAGACCTGGAATCTTTACATTTGGAGTTAGGGTCACTGTTGGGGCAGAATTAAGCTATTTAGGAAACTGCTAATGTGAACTAAATTTGTTACAATTTTAATTTTGGGTGAACCAATACTTACTGTAGGATTGGGGTATGGATGTAGTTTTGGAAATTCATTCTTATGGGTACTAAATTGTACTAAATTTGGTACAATTTGAATTTGGGTGAACTGATCATTGTTGGGGTGTAGGATTGGGATATGTCGAAATATTTGGAAATTCGTACTAATGTGTACTAAATGGAGCCAATTTAGATTTGGGTGAACCGATAGAGCTGTAATCTAGAAATATGATGTTAGGATTGAGCATTTTTAGGAAGTTTTGGAAATGTCTACTAATGTGTACTAAATGGCACAAAATTTGGTACAAATTGGATAAAGAGTCACCGATAGAGGTGGAATCATGAAATTGGGTACGAAGATTGCATGATGTAGGTAGTAATAGAAATTTGTACTTATGTGTACTAAATGGTACTAAATTTGATACAAATTGCATTTAGGTGAACCAATAGAATCCTGAAATTTGGAACTAAGATTTCTGTATGTGGGATGTTTTGAAAATTCGTAAAGTAGGTATTCATGGATATTTATACCAATGTGTACTAACTGGTACTAAATTTTGATTTGGATGAACCTATATTTGAAATTTGGAATTATATTTCGAAATAAATATTACAAAAAAATTACAAAGGATAATTAATTATACCAAATTTAGTATAGTATTAAATTTCTGTTGCGATCAGAATTGTTGTATAGGGTTGAGATATGGAGGTAGTTTTAGAAATACGTACTAAAAAAGAATATAGGTACTCAATGGTTCCAAAATTTTAATAATGGGCGCTATTGGTTGTTAAATTGTTAAATACTTCCCACATTCGCTAACGAAGCAGCGGGCATATGCTAGTATTATAATATTTATATTCGACACTTTTGAGTGTAGTCCGTACATACCCTGCAGTTTTAAAAGTAGAAATTGGTCCAAAATCGTTATGTATTACGTTAACGAAAAATGGACTGGTTACTCCTGGCACCACAAGTTATGCAGGAGTTCGCATATTGGCTCTTTTACTATACACATTCCGACTAGCGAAATCATTAATGATAACTGCGGATTTGTTCACGTTACACGTGGTGATCGTCATTTCTACAACAGCAACATTGATTTTGCAGGGTAAAAAAATGTACCGAAGAAAATGAAGAAGAACAAAATTATGTTTGGCTTCTTTTTGAGTATTTTATTTTTGCGTTGGCTTCAGTTTCAATTTAATGTTCGTGGAGAAAAGTGCGTCGCAAGTTATAAGTGATTTTAAAAAGGTAAAATGACCAGCAGGAGTCAATTGAAACGTAATATAGAAAAGAAAAAGAACAATTAATTGCAAAATTTAATAATATTGAAAAAGAATTTTGTTTAGACAATTCTAAAACAGTTCTTGAAGAACTTGAACCAAACATTGATATAACTAATGAAATCACTGAACAAAATCTTGAAATAACTGGAAATAATGTTAGTGTAAATGAAAGCCACTTGAATAAATATAGCCTTTCTCAGAAATTAAAAGAGTGGAGCTTTAAACATAGGTTATCAAGAAATTGTGTGAAAGACCTTACACAGATTCTCAGAGATGAAAACATTTATGTTGAATCTTTTTATCAGTTTAAGAACAAAATAAAGCCCGAAATAGAAAGCATTGGCGGAGGTAAATATCTTCATTTTGGAATGCTCCATAATATTCAAAAGTTGTCAACAGAAATTGACCTTCCAGAGGAAATTAGTATTGATGTAAATGTAGATGGATTGCCTCTATTTAGAAGCTCTAAAAGTCAACTTTGGCCTATTTTAATTAGAGTCAATAATTTAAGAAATCAGCCAATTTTTCCGGTCGGTATTTATGCTGGCCACAGTAAACCCCAAAGTTGCGATGAATTTTTAAACAAATTTGTTTGTGATCTATCTAGATACATTGAAAACGGTATGGATGTAGCAGGAAAGCATATACAAGTAACCATAAGGGCGGTGATCTGTGATGCTCCCGCTAGAGCGTTTATTGCGGCGCTCCTTCACACGTGTCACGGCATGGTTGCACAAAATGTCTACAAGTAGGGAAAAAGATTGATAATGTGTTGACATATTCAACAATATCAGGCACACTAATATCTGATGAGGATTTTGGTTCTAGGAAGTATCCAAGTCACCATTCAGAAGTGTACTTAAATCAGAAATCGCCTTTGGAGGAACTAAACGTGAAAATGATCACATAAATTATATTAGACCCTATGCACCTTATAGACTTAGGTGTAACTAGGAAATTCTTGTTAAGAATTATGAACAACAAAACCAATTTTAAAACACCGAAAAGTAATATAATAAATATATCGGAAAAACTAAAAGGAATGCGTAATAATGTGACCCAAGATTTTGCTAGAAAGCCGCGAGCATTAGACGAGGTACTAAATTGGAAAGCCACAGAGTTCCGACAATTCTTTCTTTATACTGGGGTTGTCGCTCTGAAAGGTAATGTGCATGATGATGTATATTATGCATTTATTTTATTGCATTGTGCATACAGAATGATGTGCTGTCCAAAGCAATACAAATCCAACATTGAAAATTCCCAATCACTCCTTAATCTTTTTATAGAAAATTTTCCGATTATTTTTGGATCAAATAGTGTATCGTTTAATGTACATAACCTTCTCCATCTAAGAGAATCTATTGAGGCGATCGATGATCCAATGTCATGTACATGATATCCATTTGAAAATTATTTGCAGGGCTTAAAGAAGTGTGTAAGGAAACCAACTCAAATACTAGAACAACTTTATAGGAGACTTGTTGAAGAAAAGCTTAATGTTTGTTCCGTTCAAAATGGTTTCAATGTCGCGCGTACAAAATATTCTTTCAATAATTGCATACTGACAACTAAAAACCCTGATAATGTCTGTTATCTAAACAATTATATACCAATAAAAATAATGAAATTTTTACATGACGAGAAAGACTCTGTAGTTTGTCAACGTTTTAAAAATATTAGAAGTTTTTATGAAGAACCATGCAATTCAAAATCCCTGGGAATATATTTGGTTGATGAGAAAAACACGAACAATGAGGAGATATTTTTAATAAAGGATATCGAATGCAAAGCAATGGCTTTGCCTTATGGCGAAAACCTGATACTAATCCCAATTTTACATGACTGCCCTTAATTTTTTGTCGACTAATTTACATTTTCTTAAAACATTATATATTTAAATCATAAAACTTTCACCTTTTTAATCCAGCCAAATTGATTCAATCAAATAATTAAAAATGTCCAAAAGCGGTAGTCCTCTCAAAAAAATTAGACGTGCTTGTTTCCAGGACGAAAACCAAGGTAACATAAATTATTAATAAATTTTAAATTAATTTTTTATATTTTTTTAATATAATTATATTTTATTTTATTAGGATCCAATAAGGATACTTGCAAATGAGAGGAATTGCTAAAAACAGTTAGTGAACTAAAAGGTAACAAGTCTATTTTGTTTGTCTATTGAATAATTCCACATTTTGAAACTATTTGCAGCTGCTGTCGAACACCGAGAGAATGTTATAAGCCGTCAAATGCAACTATTGCTGGAATCGTACGCAGAGCAAAAAGTTTTATTAAATAAACTTTTAAGGCAGCAAAACAACGGATTAGATTTGCATCAAAAATTCCCTATTCCGTCAGTAGAAAAAATAATTCAATAAATAGTGACATCACTGACGAAAACAAACATGCTTATGTAAGTATTAATCATTCCATTAATAATTGATAATATTTATATAATATTATTTTACAGGTAAAATATATGAACTCGATACTGCAGCCATGTGGAGTTGAAAAAAACTTGAAATACATTTTAAGTACGGAAGTTGTCATGGCCTACAATATTGATGGGGTTCACGACAAATATATTCTCAAAGGACTGGAAAATGTATATACCACACTTATAGGTAACATACATTTAAAATATTTTTATTTTTTGTGATTTACATATTTACTTATCTCTTTTCAGAATCAATTCCAGTAAACTCAAAATTCCCCGGACCGGCTGAAGAGCAGTTGAGAAGGGCACTACAGCTTCAAAAAAAGCGGGAAATAAAAGCCAAATCCGTCTCCAAAAAGCAAAACATGCCTTAATATAAATAAATATACACTTTACTTTTTCCGTTTTTAATTGAATTTATTTTATGTTTTTTTAGTTTTAAATAAATATGTTTCCCTACTTTTCCACAATTAAAATACAAAATAAAAAAGTCTTTTCATTAGGGAAATAACGTTATAAAATAACTGGTACACTTAGACTAGCTAAATAGTTGGGTTTTTCAGAATTACGATTTCATCGGTCAGGTCGTAGTATCCAAATAGCTAATATAAATACACTAACTACTTCATTCATGGTATGGTATCAGTTCAATCGCACACCACATGTTATTGGTGAAATCGTTAGTAACAGGTTATGCAGAAGGTGGAAATTGACTACCGGTAATGTCATCCCCATGTTAAATTCGTTAGTCAAACGCATTGGTGGTAGTTAGCCTAGTAATGCATGGTAACTCTGAGTAATTAGTCATGTCGTTAGTCATTCGTTAGCTACATCAACTGCAGGTTATCTCCTATTTTTACTCCTCACTACACTGTATTTGTGCATCACTTCGCGTGGTGAGTTTCGTGAGTGATAGACGTGCTTTTTTGTGCTCCCGTATTTCGGATTTTTGTGCAAGGTTATAGTGCGTTTTCGCATTTGAAATTGTGTCACAGTGAATCTTGGTGGTTTTCTCGGCATTCTGCTGAAAAAATCATTAAAATCGGTGAAGTTTTGGCTAAGATAATTGAATTTCAATTTTATTGAAATTCAGGCATTTTGGTCATACAGTGTTGTTGTGTACATCAAAGGGTGAGTTGGAGACATTTTTATTTTGTGTTGTTAGTGCTTTGGGTAGTTGTCGGTAATTACTGTTCAGTGGCTGGTGCAGCTGATCAACAGGTGTTGGTTGGTGAATTAGCTACTGTGGTAGTTGGTGCAACAACCTTTGTGGGCTAACAGCTGATTGTGGTGAATTTAGTTTTTTGGAAGTGCCCGTTGGGAGCGGAACTAAATTTTTTAGGAAGTTCCCGGTCGGGTACCTTTACTAGTGGTACTAGTATTTAGGTGTCAGGACTAGCGGAAATGGAGGAGAAGATGGAGGAGAAGGAGAAGAAGGAGAATACTGGTGTGAAGGAGGGTGATAGTGGGAGTGAAACTCTCACTGAGTCGTCGGTGGTTGAGGGTGGAGAAGTGGGCAGTTTCTCAAAGATGGGGAAGCCCAAGCCCAAAAGGAAGTTAAAGAAGAGCAGAGAAGCATCTGCCAGTGTTCTGAGCACTAGCGAGGATTAGGGAAAACGGCATAAACCGGGGACCCCGCTCGCTGCTGTGAAGAAATTGGAGATGGTGGATAAAATGGAATCGGATGTTAAGGAAACGGAAAAGGATATGGACAAGAATAAGGATAAGGATTTGGAAAGTCGCGGAAGGTCAAAGACCAAGAAGCGGGCCGCCTCCGGATGCTTGGAGAGTATCTCCAAGATAAAGGAGGTGACCAAGCATTTTATGGTCGCCAGCATTGACAACCGGCTAGGGGTCGAGATGACGAAGTCGGTGTTCGAATTTAGTGGAAGATACGAGGCCATACTTATGGAGATATTGGCCGAAAATGAACGATTGTGTGGCAAGTTGTAGGTATAAGAAGCTGGTGGTGTTGGTGGCGGAACGGCTCCTATGGTCAAGGTACCGTTGGTACCCATGGCTCCTGCTGTTCGCCCTGTGCCCATTACGGCCTTGCCGAAGCCAGCTGCTACTCAGGTTGTGTCGATGCCCAAACCGACACATACATGGTCCACGATCGTTAAAGGAAAAGGAGTACCTGCTAAGGAGTTAGTGAAGAAAGTTGTCGACGAAGTAGGCCCAACCCTTGGTGTTAGAGTGCACAGCGTTAAGCCTACGAGCGATGGTGGTGCCGTTATACGGACCCCGTCTGTGGCTGAACGGGAGAAGGTTGTGGCGAATAAAAAGTTCGCCGAGCTGGGCCTACAAGTGTCGGTCAAGGACAAATTGGGACCGAAAGTCATTGTGAACCGTGTGGATCCGAAGATTACACCCGCGGAATTTATGAGCGAGCTTTATGCTCTAAACTTGGCTCGTCACATGAATGAGGACAAGTTTAAGGAGAGCGTGAGGATGGTGACGCCGCCCTGGAATCCAGATGGTGGCAATTTGAACGTGGTGCTGGAGTGCACTAAGCAGGTGGAGGATGTGCTGATTGGTGCTGGAGTGTATATAAAGTGGTTCCGTTTTACCACGCGGCCTCATGACGAAGTTATGACATGCTTTAAGTGTCATAGCTACGACCATGTATACAGGGAATGCAGGATGCCGGGTAGGGTCTGCAAGCGCTGCTGTTTGGTTGGGCATGATATTTCGCAATGCCCAAATCCATGTCGGTGCCGCAACTGCGAATTTAAGGGGTGGCCGGCAGACCACATGATGTTGTCTGCCAGTTGTCCCATTTATTCGTCGATGCAGGAACGTGCGAGGGCTCGCCATTGAGATGGAGTTGTTGATACTTCAGCTCAATTGTCAGCGGTCGAGGTCGGTAATGTACGAGTTGGGACAGGTGCTACGGAGCTCGGGGGCGCTGGTTGCCCTCTTACAGGAGCCGTACACCAGGGATGGTGTAGTTAGAGGATTGCCGGGGGGGACGCGTGTCTTCACGGACGAAAATGGAGACTCTGCCGTAGTTGTTAATGACAGGTACATTGACTGTACTACGGTTAGTAGAAGCCAGTGGGGCGTTTGTGTCCGTATAGAAGGGGGTTTTGGTAAGATGTTCCTGGCTAGCATCTATTGTAGGTTTAGTGCGACTTTAGATCCTTATCTGGAGTATATGAATACGGTGCTACTACTTGCGAGTAGCAATCCGCTCATCATTGCTCTGGATGCTAATGCGTCTTCTCCTATGTGGTATTCCAAGATAACCGGTTCGACCAGTTATCGGAACCTCATGAGAGGCCAGGCGCTTAGCGAATGGATGCTTTCGATGGGACTTGGTGTTCTTAACGAGCCAAGTGATTTATATACATTCGATGGACCTAATGGAGCAAGTGACATCGACGTGATGGCTGCAAATGGGGCAGCAACAACTGTCTATGACTTTAGGTGGGCTGTTTGTGACAGTTGGGGGGTAAGTGATCATCGGCCTATAGAGGTTAATGTGACTCTCCATCTTCGTACGAGGGCGCCCGAACAGTCTCGTAAGTGGCGGGACAATGCTGTTGACTGGGGTTACTACTCGGAATTGATTAGGGAGGCAGCTATGCCTATAGAGAACTTCAGGCTACTGACAATCGACGATCAGATCAGTGAAATAGATCGGTGCATGTGCACGGTAAATGATGTGCACCTTGGTAGACGTCGCGAGACTAAACCAAGTAAGGTCCCCTGGTGGACCCGTGAGCTAAATTTGATGCGTAGGTCTGTCAGGCGTCTGCGGAAGAGATTCCAAAGTGCTCGGCGGTCTGGGGCGGAGGATTTGGCTCAGCGTAAAGCTGACTATTTTTCTGCTCTTAGGACTTACAAAGACAGTCTAGCAAGGGTAAAAGACCAAAATTGGAGGAGCTTCGTACTCGACAACAGAGACGAACCGTGGGGTACCGTATACAAAGTATGTAGAGGTACAGGTAGAACGACCGACGTGACGGCCCTACAAGTTGGCAATTCATTGTCCTCTTGGAGTGAGCGTATAGAGACGTTACTGACGTGTTTTTTCCCAGTGGCTGAACGAGTTGGTGATATTCCACCTGTGGTGGAGATTACTGATCCGCCACCTCTGGATAGATCGGAAGTGGACATAAGTGTTAGTCGAATTAGATGCGGAAAGTCGCCCGGTATGGATGGTATGACTGGAAGGATGCTTAAGGCCATCTGGAAAGGCATACTGTCTCATATCGAATCGATTTTTGAAAGATGTTTGAGAACAGGATATTTCCCTACCGTGTGGAAACAGGCACGCGTTGTAGTTCTCCTTAAGGCCCCCGATAGGGATAGGAGCAACCCCCGCTCCTATCGTGGTATCAGTCTTCTTCCGGTGCTTGCGAAAGCATTGGAGAGGATAATGGTATCGCGACTTCTGGAGAGCTACATCGATGGTTTTGCTAATGAACAATTCGGTTTTAGACAAGGTAGATCTGTGGACGATGCTTGGCTACATGTCAGTAGTATAGTTAGTCAGTCGACTGCCAAGTATGTTTTGGGCATATTTGTTGGTT
>NW_026889258.1:0-12565 GCF_032173495.1 Musca vetustissima
TCTTCAGATTTTCTATAGACAGAAAACCATCGTCAGATCGTCTATAAATAGATGACCTTCAGGTTATTTAAAGGAGATTATCTTTAGGTCCTCTAAAGAAGAACATCTTCGTCAGGTCTTCTATAGACAAAAGACCTTCTTCAGATATTTTATAGACCGAAGATTTTTTTCAGAACACAGTAAACTTTCGAAGAAGACTTTCGTCAGACCATTTTATAGTTTGAAGACCTTCCTTCCTAGGTTTCGTATTGAGTGAAAGGTCTTCTTTAAATATTCTACAGACAGAAATTTTATTCAGGTAAAATTTTCAAATTTCTGATCCTGTATAGGCAAAAGAACTTCTTCAGATTTTCTATAGACAAAAGACCTTCTTCAGATCTTTTATAGACCGAACAATTTTTTCAGAACACAGAAAACTTGCGAAGAAGACTTTCGTCAGACCATTTTATAGATTGAAGATCTTCCTAGGTTTCACTTTGAGTGAAATGTCTTCTTTAAATATTCTAAAGACAGAAATTTTATTCAGGTCAAATTTTCAAGTTTTCCATAGGCAGAATACCTTCTTCAGATTTCCTCTGTCAGGTCATTAGGACTTTTATAGATTAGATATTCGATTGAGAAGATATTTTCATCAGGTTTTCTATAGTCTCAAGACCTAATGGGTTCTAAGGATAGGTTTTTGTAGAAACTTAACATGAAAAAAACATGAAAAATTATCTCCAGGTCCAGTTTAAGGAGAAGGTCCTCTGCCAGATTTTCTAAAGATAGAAGATCTCATTCGGACCATCTATAGAAGACATCCTTCTGGTCTGCAAAATGAGACCCCATACAGATCTAACAAAGGTCTTCATTAGTAAGGCACATAAAGAACGATTTCTATGACCATAAGACCTTCTTCAGAATTTATTTAGGCAGAATGCTTTCAGGGCCTATAGACAGTGATTTTTTTTAAATATGAAGTATATCTCCAGGTCAAGTGTAAGGACAATAGTTCCTTTAGGTCCCCTGCAGACAAAAATAATTTCTCCAAGTCTGTTAAAGACATAAGCCCTTTGCTAGTCTTTTTTTTATAGAATTTCAATGTGTAGACAAAAAATTGGATAGGTTCGTAAACTTCAGATTTTTTCGAGCTATTTTTATTTATTTTTACAATTTATTGATCAGATTAATAAAGCAGAGAACTACCTTTAATCGAAATTCAATTTCTTGAAATATCCTTCAGTACCGAACATTTGAGATGGCTGATTTGTAGATTTGCTCGGACGCAGTTCTTCCTTGACTTTGCGGTTATTGTTGTAGTCAATGATTTGTTGGCGATTGGAACGTAATTGTTTGTAGAAAATATCTGAAACGAAAAATGGGGAAAAGAAGGACATGGGTATTAGTAAAGAGGCACATTGCAGGTATCAAGGTTCGGAGTCAAGTGTCGTTTAGGCAAAAATCATTGATGTTTAGGATATCGACGCAAGACAGAAATGTATTACGAGATCACTTGATGAAGTTCCCAAAAAGCTGTAGCCATAGAGATCCTCATTGTTTCTTACTCGCATTGCCTAGTAGTATCTTCAACTTACCCCTCAACTCTTTCGAGTGCGGCAGCGGGCCACCCAATTCCTGTGGCAGCATATCTTGCGGAATATATTTATATAGACTATCCAGTGATGTATGGACATGGAAAGCTTCTTTGATTTCCGGTTTCAATAATGGATTTAACATTGCCATTAATGTTTCGATCAGGGTTCCGGCATTGACAATATGTATACTGGCCAGGCGGATCGGTATTGCTTCCTAAAAAACCAAAATAAATTTACGGATTACAAAAAAAAATGTTGATCTCCTGCAGGAAAGTATTACCTGTAAAAAATGCAATAGACTTTTTAGTGGCCCCAAACCGATGCGAGCCAAATGACCAAAACAATAACCGGTTAAATCAAAGACAAATGTAAGTCCCGTGGTAAGACCATTCTCCAATAGCCACATATCCTGGCCGAGGCAATAGCTGAATATGGAAATAAAAGAAATGAAAACAGTAAATTCAAGGATAGGAATTCGAAAGGTTCTATTTATCAGGAAAATAAGTCTATTTTAATAAATCAGATAATTTGAGAATATCCGAAATCTTGATTTATATTTGGCTCTCTCTCTCTGATAACGATCAATTGTCCTCTTCAAGTTTTCTAGAGACTGAAGAAATGTTACTCTTCCTTAGACTTCTTCTCTACGTCTTTTATAGTTGGTCTATTGATCGATGAACTTCATCATATATGCTATAGAATATGATTTTATTCAGGTCAGATTTTCTATAGACAGAAGACCTTCTTCAGGCGTCTATATATAGAAGATCTTATTCAGATCATCTATTGATGACTCTCTACAAATACTGACAAACTTCTTCTTCTTCTGTAGAACATATCTGGAGATATTTTATAGATAACCTGAACATCTCCACAGCTACTATAGATATACGATCATCTTAAGATCTTCATATAGGCGATCTATAGAATACTTCCTTGAGGTGATCTATGTAAGATTTCCTTCAGGTTATCTATAGAAACCACCTGTAGACTTCATCTATAGAATACCTGACAAAAGTCTTCATCAGTTGAAACAAATAAAGAAGGATGAGGTATTTAATAAATGACCTGAACATCTCCAGAACTTCAATAGATATAAGATCTTCTTCAGATTTTCTATAGACAGAAGACTTTGAGGGTTTATAGGCAGTCAGTAGTGATTGAACATCTTCTTTAGGTCTTATCCGGTGTGAAGGCTTTTTTTGAGTTCTCCATAAACAGAAGAATTTCTTCGAATCCCTCCTACACAGGAGGCCATCTTCCGGGTTTGAATTTACAGATTACGTCTTTCAGGTCTTCTGGTAAGGTAAGAATTTCGTCGGGACCTCTATAGACTGAAGACATTTGTCAGGTATTCAGGTATGTAGACGGACGACCTTCTTTAGGTTTCCAATAGACTAAAGAGTTCCAGTAGATCTTCTATTGTCCGATAGGTTGATGTTCTCCTTTAGGTTATGCCCGGAGTAAAAGAATTTTTTTCAGTTCTCTATATAGACGGAAGGTCTATATATACAGAAGACCTCTACAGGGTTTCTATATACAACTTAAATTTTTCAGATCTTCTGTTAACGGAAGTCTTTCGTCAGGATTCCTATAGACTTAACATATTTGTCAGGTATACTGTAGACTGGCGATCTTCTTCATCCACGCTTATCGTCCTAATTTCTCATAGAAAATATTCATAACAAAATTTACGCTAATAGTTCTGATAGACCCTTAGATAATATTCGTAAAATATCTAGGTTTATCATCGCCATAGTACCTCCGAAAATATTCGTAAAAATCTACGCTACTACCCACTACCCACGCTTATCGTCCTGGTAGTTCCTCAGAAAATATTCTTAAAAAAATCCTTGCGCATCGCCCTGATAGTCCCTTTTAAAAATCATCGCCTATCTTCCTGATAGTCCATCAGAAAATATTCCTAAAAACCCACGCTTATCGTCCTGGTAGTTCCTCAGAAAATATTCTTAAAAAACGCCCACATATCGTCCTGATAGCTCCTTTAAAAATTCAAGTTTATCTTTCTGAAAGTCATTACAGTTCTTCCTTAAAGTCGGAAAGTTCGGAAATTTCTCGATTTTTTTTTCATACTTACAGTTTCATGGCTCCAACAAAATCAAATTTCGACGAGTCGGTATCGATTAATTTACCCAAAATTACAACACAACCCTCGGGCGAACGTTTTTCCAATGGGAATCCGGCACTGGAAAAATTAAAAAAAAAAACAACTTATTTAGAAAATTTCATTTCAAACTCTCATTTCAAATTATCCTCCTTACACCGTTTCCATGGCCTGCAACATTTGCGGCGAATCCGTATCGACATTACCAAAGAAATCTTCATTGTGGGTGCGAAATGTAAACGAATCATCGATCACCTGTTTGGTATATTCCATTTGATGATTACATGCCTGATAGAAGAGCAGTACCTCTTGTTCGGTTAGCTGGGGTAGATGCGGTTGGCCATTCAGCCATTCTAGAAGTTTTTGTACTTCGTCACGTTTTATGGTGGGGAAGCGGCGATATTGTTCCTCCAAATCGAAAAATTGCCACATTTAAGTTTTTTGGTTCCGCAGCTAAGGTAATAAAGATGCGTTTCGATTGAAAGCTGTTATGGGATTGCGAGAATGTTTGCATTCAACACAATTCCATACCTGTTGTTGCTGCTGCTTGCTGCTATTACTGTTTTTATTCCGATAACAATCATTAACATCATCATCATTATTATTTAGAATAAACTGGTAGTAGGAGAACGGTCGCAACAACAAAAAACGACATGATATAAAAAACCGGACCATTTGGACCAAATCAAAGTTCATTCTATATTTTGACAATGTGACCTAATTAAAAAAAACTTAAAAGTAAAAATATGACTAAAGCAAGGCGAACTTATCGCCGTTTTAATGTTTGGTCGTGGGTCCTTTATAAATAATATTTGATAATCAAAGGTCTCACATGGCCAGCAGAACTCCAAAAGAAAGTCTTCAGCGGAGAAGAGACCTTCGTATTCGTATGTGGTCAATATATTACATAACATCTATGGGTAATAAAAGGTCATAAGAGGTCTCCGGTCGGTCGCTGTGAGACCATCAATTATTTTTTCCTACGATCAGCAGAGGACGATCACATGCTACAATATATCAGACCAACTGAAGATCTTCAGAAGTCTCCTTAAGGCAAAATAGCAATATCTGAAAACTGTTTCAATCAATGCCGGACCTTCTGAGGTGGTCTACGGTTGTTAGAAGACCTCAAGAGGTCAGTCGAAGAATATCAGTGGCCTTCTGGATCTTCTACAGAATCATAGAAGATCTTCATTTGAAAAGTTTTTCGATGATTTGGTTTGTAGTCAATAGATGGCCTTCAATAGAAGCCTAGAGAATTTTTGATATGGTACTTCCTCAGAAAATATTCGTAAATAATTTACGCATATCGTCGCCAATCAGTCCTTAGAAAATATTCGTAAAAATCTATATTTTCCTTCAAAAATTATTCTTAAAAAACCACGCTTATCGTCCCAATAGTTCCTCCGAAAATATTCTTAAATAAATAAGTTCATCTTCGTGATAGGCCTTCAGAAATATTTGTAAAAAATCACGTTCATCGTCCTGCTAGTTCCTCATAAAATATTCCTTAAAAATCTACGCATATCGTCCTGATAGTCCCTCAGAATTTACCTTCAATAGAAGCCCTGAGAATTTAAATGCCTCCTGTAGCAAATAGAAGAGTTTCAGAAGTATTTTATGGTCGATGGAATACCAAAAATATCTAAACCTGGCTTTCGGTCAATGGAAGATCACCTGGAGGCAAATAGAAGATAATCAACGATCTTCAGAGGTTCCCTCCTGATTTCCTATAAAGACATATTTCTTACTCTTCAATCTGCCTTTAAATACCTTAAACATTCGTTACAGGTCTAGAAATCATCCGAATTCTTCAGAGACTGTCTGCAAATCGTCTATAAAAACTCCCAGTTATCCACCTGCCAGCAAAGACCCCGATAATCCTAATAGATATTCCGTAGTTAATATTTGGTCGTTACATGTTTAGATATTTCTAAGGGTATCGAAGGCCAATAGAATATCCTGAAAATATATAGTCAATATAAAATTATAGTCAATATAAATACTTGCAAACGTCTTCAACGGCCAATAGAAGATCATCCGGAGGATAATTGAAATTTTTAAAGGTTTTCTACTGTTAATAAAATACATCCAAATCTCTTCAGATCATCTATGAAGTCTCCCAGTCACTTCAACATGCTATTAAGTAAGTAAATATAAGTTCATAACATATTTCGATAGATCGTCAATAAGCAAATCGTCCTGATAGTCCCTCAGAAAATATTCGTGGAAACGCCACGCACATCGCCCTGACAGTCACTTTAAAAATTTAGGCTTATCTTCCTGATAAGCCTTAGAAAATATTATTTCCGCCTATCGACCTGATAGACTTCTTCTATAGTCAATATAATCACTATATATTGAAGGCCTTTAAAGGTTTTCCATTGGGCGCCACTGGATAAGTTTGGTTTAGAAGAATATCATTTAAAAATATACCATAACCGATTTTCTGTACCCACAGAGTACTTCCGTCATTGTAACATCTCGATAAAGTCGGAATATTCTAAAGATTCTCTAATTTTTATACTTAGATCAACCCGAAAGACATTAAAGACCCCTGCCAGTCACCAGAGGTATTGCGTAGTAAATATAAGTCCGTTGCAGGTTTAAATATTTTCTAAGGATATCGGCGCCCAATAGAAGATCTCCATAGACGATCGCAAAAAAGATCTTAACGTTTTAAATAGTATTTAAAACCTTCAGCTCGCCTTCAGATCATCTCTCTACCTTTGGTTCGTCTATGGAGACTCCATGCTGTCAACTCTCCCTTCTGTTCATACATAAAAATTCCTGACCTTCAGCTGGCCTATAAAGACACCGTGACTCCCATTCTTTCCGAAACTCTATGAAAGATTAAAAATCCCTACATATCAGCTCATCTATGAAACACTCCATTCTACTTGCCTATGAAAAAAACCCTTCAGCTCGTCAATTTATTTTTGAAAACACCACGTATATAGTATCAACGCAATTATAGATAATGGCCAATTATGTTAAATGCTCTAAAACTGCTACTTCGAGTCATGTGTACTCTTTTTTTTTCAAAATGATTTTATAGGTTCAATGGAGAATTTTAAAACACACAGTTGAACGCTAATATTCAGATTTTAATTAGCATTGACTAATAGCTGTCATAGCTGTGACGACAAACTAATTTAATTGTTTATTACTTGGAACATGTGTACTGGTTTTATAAGTCCCCCAATAAAATTAAACAGGAACAAAGTTCAAAACTAAATTTACTTGCTAATTTTTAATTAGCTATGGAGAATTTAAAAATTTTGTCTACATCAAAGTCGAACTTTTTTTGGGGTCAATTATATATTTGTTTTTTTATTTTCACTTAAGTAAATTTAATCAATATCCAATTTCTTAAAATTACCCTCGGTACCAAAAAGTTCCGAATTAGGTTTGCTCTTAGCGGGACGTAATTTCTCATTGACACGATGATTGTTGTTATAATCGATGATTTCTTGGCGGCTTTCCAGCAAAAATTCAAAATATATGTCTACAAAAAAATTAATATCATGAAAGTTCCTGACATTTTTAGTCGATCCTTCTTACCATATAATTCCCTTATTGTCCCACTAGAACCACCATATTCTCTGGGCAATATTTCCCTCGGTACAAATTTATAAAAACTATCCATGCTGCTGTGGACATGTATCATTTCCATGAGTTCCTTTTTCATCAGAGGATTTAGTATGGCCATTAATTTGTCAATTATTTTACTGGTATTTATGAAGTGTAGACCAACCAGACGACCTGGTATTGCTTCCTAGGTAGAGGAGGTAAATAATTTTAAATTTATTTAAATATCCGATTTATTTTGTTTTCTACTTACTTGCAGATAGTACATAACCTTCTTCAATGCGGATATACCAATCCTTGTAATGTGACCAAAAGTTAGGTTGGACATGTCCAAAACAAAAATAAGTCCCGACATAACACCCTTTTCCAACATCCATTTGTCTTGGCCAATGGAATATCTGAGGGAAAAAATAATAATTTAATAATAGACGAACTGAAGCTAAGCTAAAGGTAGGCCTTTACAGGCGAGCTGACACAGGGATCCTTTATAATCAAGCTTTATAGGCGAGCTGAAGCAGGGAGCCTCTATAGGCGAGCTGAAGCAGGGAGCCTCTATAGGCGAGCTGAAGCAGGAAGCCTCTATAGGCGAGCTGAAGCAGGGAGCCTCTATAGGCGAGCTGAAGCAGGGAGCCTCTATATGCGAGCTGAAGCAGGGAGCCTCTATAGGCGAGCTGAAGCTGGGAGCCTCTATAGGCGAGCTGAAGCTGGGGGCCTCTATAGGCGAGCTGAAGCTGGGAGCCTTTATAGGTGAGCTGATGGCCAGGGAGCCTCTATAGGCGAGCTGAAGCAGGGAGCCTCTATAGGCGAGCTGAAGCAGGGAGCCTCTATAGGCGAGCTGAAGCAGGGAGCCTCTATAGGCGAGCTGAAGCAGGGAGCCTCTATAGGCGAGCTGAAGCAGGGAGCCTCTATAGGCGAGCTGAAGCAGGGAGCCTCTATAGGCGAGCTGAAGCAGGGAGCCTCTATAGGCGAGCTGAAGCAGGGAGCCTCTATAGGCGAGCTGCAGCAGGGAGCCTCTATAGGCGAAATGAAGCAGGGAGCCTCTATAGGCGAGCTGAAGCAGGGAGCCTCTATAGGCGAGCTGAAGCAGGGAGCCTCTATAGGCGAAATGAAGCAGGGAGCCTCTATAGGCGAGCCGAAGCAGAGAGCCTCTATAGGCGAGCTGAAGCAGGGAGCCTCTATAGGCGAGCCGAAGCAGAGAGCCTCTATAGGCGAGCTGAAGCAGGGAGCCTCTATAGGCGAGCTGAAGCAGGGAGCCTCTATAGGCGAGCTGAAGCAGGGAGCCTCTATAGGCGAGCTGAAGCAGGGAGCCTCTATAGGCGAGCTGAAGCAGGGAGCCTCTATAGGCGAGCTGAAGCAGGGAGCCTCTATAGGCGAGCTGAAGCAGGGAGCCTCTATAGGCGAGCTGAAGCAGGGAGCCTCTATAGGCGAGCTGAAGCAGGGAGCCTCTATAGGCGAGCTGAAGCAGGGAGCCTCTATAGGCGAGCTGAAGCAGGGAGCCTCTATAGGCGAGCTGAAGCAGGGAGCCTCTATAGGCGAGCTGAAGCAGGGAGCCTTTATAGGCGAGCTGAAGCAGGGAGCCTTTATAGGCGAGCTGAAGCAGGGAGCCTTTATATGCGAGCTGAAGCAGGGAGCCTTTATAGGCGAGCTGAAGGCCAGGGAGCCTTTATAGACGAGCTGAAGCAGGGAGCCTTTATAGGCGAGCTGAAGCAGGGAGCCTTTATAGGCGAGCTGAAGGCCAGGGAACCTTTATAGACGAGCTGAAGCAGGGAGCCTTTATAGGTGAGCTGAAGGCCATGGAGCCTTTATAGGCGAGCCTAAGGTAGAAAGCCTTTATCGGCGAGCTGGAGGCCTTCTACGATCAATAGAAAATCATAAGGCGTCTTCAGATCCTTTTAAAGATCGTATATAAAGACTCACTTTCGTTCTTCTATAGAGACTTATAGCCCATAAGGGCCTTAAATGGTTCTCCTCGGTCCTCAAATTTTATATAGCCATAGAACCCCATCAGATATATTTTACGGTTATAGCATCACCAGACTTCTTCAGGGAATCTCTCTCTCTCTCTCTCTCTCGATTATCTATAAAGACTGACTCGTCCAAAAAACTTCCTGACCTTAGTTCCTGTATAAAGACTTCCTGCCTTTAGATCGTCTATAATAAACTCCCTACTAGTCTAGGATAGACTCTCGGCCTATAAAAGAATCCATACCTTCATATAATTTTCAATAGACCTTACATCATCATCTATAAAGACTCCCTGCCTTCAGATCATCTATAACGAAGTTCCGACCTTTAGCTCGTCCAAAAAACTTCCTGACCTTAGTTCCTGTATAAAAACTTCATGCCTTCAGATCGTCTATAATAAACTCCCTATAAGTCTAGAATAGACTCTCGGCCTATAATTGAATTCATGTCTTCATATAATTTTCAATAGACTTCCTTAACTATAGTTCGATACATTTTGAACTCACTTCGTATGTAGGAGAATTAATTTTTAATAGAAATCTCAGGGAAATTGTAGTAGAAGAATGTCTTATGTAATAGAAGACTCCTACATGCCTTCAAATTAAAGCTGAAAGTCCTTTAATATAAGTTCTATCGGAATACTTACAATTTAATGGAATTAATGAAATTAAATTTTGACACATCAGGATCCAAAATATTGATAACGACCACCGTGTAACCTTCCGGAGTTTGTTGCTGCAATGGGAAACCAGCTCTAAAATTAAAGGAAATATCTTCTATCAATTTCTACATCGATTTTCTTGCACATATAAAAATATATCTTTCGTGAATACTTACACCGTCTCCCTGACAAGTTCCATTTCCGGCGTGGCAACATCCACATTTCCGAAAAACTCTTCGAAGTGGGTGCGACATGTGAAATTTAAATCCAATACCATTTTGGCATTTTCCATGCTACATTTACAGGCAAAGTAGAAAAGTAATGCCTCATGTTCGGTAATGGTGGGTAAATGTTTCTGAGCCAGTGACCAGTGACCAGCCAGTTCGGCGAGTAGTTTGAGGACTTCTTCTCGCCGAACTTCAGGATGCCGAAAATATTGTTCGTCTAAATTGAAGAGTTTGAATGACATTTTCAATTTTTATGATGTTTTCTTTTCCCGTTCGATTACTTCAATGGACAAATTTATACTGAATAGCTAAATGGGTGTTGCACTGCAACTATACCTTGTAATGTTCCGCAAACATTTGTGCGTACTCTCATGACTGTCATCAGTATGTACGTAGTTATGTATGTTCGTAGATTATTAAATGTTTTGAGTTTATTTTTGGTCAATTGCTAGAAGTTTGTTTTTAGATAAGTTCAGATCGGATGTGCATAAATATAAACATGTAGGGGTTGTTGAAACTGCAGATTATGGTAGGTCCAAATGTAATTTGCCATGGGAAAAGTGAGTATTTTTTTGACACCCTCTGTCATAAATGCTTCGGTACCAACAAGTATGAGTGTTTTTTTAAATAGGACCCAACAGTTTTATATATCCTGATATACCTAACCGAATATTTTCGTCCATTTTTGTCGGATAAAATATAGAATTAAAAAGATGATGAACACCTCTGGTAGGGTATTGAAGGCGCCTATTCACCTCCATAGTTGTTTGATAACTCATATAAATGATGTTCGATAAGGCAAATTTTGTCGGCTATTCACAAACCCCCCATAAGCTTCTAATGAGGGTGATATGGTTTTATGACATGCCTTGTTTAGAAAAAAAAAATACCAATATTCCCATGGGGGTCGTTCAAGAGGAATATTCTATAAATAGCCGCAATATTGGGTGATAGTGGTTCAACAGACAATATATATTAATCCGCAAGTAATTATGTACGTCAGATGATGCAACCTATGCGTTTTCATAATATGAATGTGATAAAACAATAGGGCGAAGGGCTAAAGGTCATCTTATATCAGTACATATGTCCTTGAACTAGAATAGTAGTACTCATAGGGGAAATGAAGGTAGTTTTTATAAACGAGCCTTTATAAGCGAGCTGAAGCAGGGAGCATTTATAGGTGAACTGAAGCTGGGAGCCTTTATAGGCGAGCTGAAGCAGGGAGCCTTTATAGGCGAGCTGAAGCAGAGAGCCTTTATAGGCGACCTGAAGCAGGGAGCCTTTATAGGCGAGCTGAAGCAGGGAGCCTTTATAGGCGAGCTGAAGCAGGGAGCCTTTATAGGCGAGCTGAAGCAGAGAGCCTTTATAGGCGAGCTGAAGCAGGGAGCCGTTATAGGCGAGCTGAAGCAGGGAGTCTTTATAGGCGAGCTGAAGCTGGGAGCCTTTATAGGCGAGCTGAAGCAGGGAGCCTTTATAGGCGAGCTGAAGCAGGGAGCCTTTATAGGCGAGCTGAAGCTGGGAGCCTTTATAGGCGAGCTGAAGCAGGGAGCCTTTATAGGCGAGCTGAATCAGAGTACCTTTATATGCGAGCTGAAGCAGGGAGCCTTTATAGGCGAGCTGAAGCAGGGAGCCTTTACAGGCGAGCTGAAGCAGGGAGCCTTTATAGACGAGCTGAAGCAGGGAGCCTTTATAGGCGAGCTGAAGCAGAGAGCCTTTATGGGCGAGCTGAATCAGAGTGACTTTATAGGCGAGCTGAAGGAGGGAGCCTTTATAGACGAGCTGAAGGAGGGAGCCTTTATAGGCGAGCTGAATCAGACAAACACTCCCTTCAGCTGGTCGATAAGGACTACCTTCAGCTCGCATATAAAGATTTCCTTCAGGTCGTCTATGAAACCCTTCATTCACCTTGCTGGTAAAGTCCCCCATCAGTTCCAGCCTGAAGGTTCCCTTCAGTTTTATAAAGACTCCCTTTCTATAAAGACTCCATTCAGCTTATCTATAAAGGCTCCCTTCAGCTCGCCAATAAAGGCTACATTCAGTTCGCCTATAAAGGCTCCCTGCTTCAGATCGCCTACAAAGGCACCCTGCTTCAGCTCGCCTATAAAGACTCCCTGCTTCAGCTCGCCTATAAAGGCACCCTCCTTCAGCTGGCCTATAAAGGCTCCCTCCTTCAGCTCGCCTATAAAAGCTCCCTCCTTCAGCTCGCCTATAAAGGCTCCCTCCTTCAGCTCGTCTATAAAGGCACCCTGCTTCAGCTCGTCTATAAAGGCACTCTGATTCTATAAAGAGCGGCTTCCTGCTTCAGCTCGCCTATAAAGGCTTCCTGCTCAGCTCGCCTATAAAGGCTTCCTGCTTCAGCTCGCCTATAAAAGCTACCAGCTTCAGCTCGCCTATAAAAGCTACAGCTTCAGCTCGCCTA
>NW_026889259.1:0-12680 GCF_032173495.1 Musca vetustissima
TTTGGCACAGCTCATCTATTTGGCCCAAGGACGAACCCCATTGAAATTGGGAAAAATTTCAATTTCAGATTTAAATATAGCTCCCATATATATATTTTCGTCCGATTTAAAGTAAATGGTGCACCATAGTACCTCTATGGCTTTCGATGTGCGAAATGTGGCATAGCGTACTGAATTGTGTTTAAAATAATGCGTGCTAAGTTTCATGAAAATTGGTTCAGATTTAGATATAGCTCCCATATATATTTTCGTCCGATATAATGTAAATGGTGCGCCAAAGTCCCTAAATATCTTTTGATACGCACGAAATTTGACATAGGGTACTGAATAGTGTCTATAATGATGTGTGCTAAGTTTCGTGAAAATCGGTTCAGATTTAAATAAAGCTCCCAAAAGCTCCCCTGATTTTCTTCTACAGAAAAAATTCTCCATTAACGCCTGTTATACTGAATCCTGATTTTATTCTACGGAAAAAATTCTTCATTAACCGAAACCAGATTTTTTCTATAGAAGAAAAAATTATGATTTTTTTTTTAATTTTAATTTGCTTTCTGAGTCCACTATAAATATGTAGCACTTCAATCGGTGATATAATTCTTATCCATATAGTTATTGATCCACGCTAAAGTGCTTATATTAAAATTTTGGAATAATCTCGCTAATATCGGTTCGTTATAAATAAACCAACAGCCGGTATTATTAGATTAAACTACATGGAAATTGAAAATAGTTTTGGTGTTTGTCTATCATAGCATCAAAGTCAAATACTTGATATGAATTACGTACAATCAAGAAAAACTATTTGACATTTCGTAACGATGCTTAGATAAAACATTGACTAATTTTCGCTATTGTGCAA
Organism: Musca vetustissima; assembly: GCF_032173495.1. Lineage (NCBI taxonomy): Eukaryota > Metazoa > Arthropoda > Insecta > Diptera > Muscidae > Musca > Musca vetustissima. Next base: position 860 of record NW_026889259.1, read on the forward strand.
CTGTTTACCAGTCACAATATTAGAATTAGTGAACATTCTAATATTTCAAATTAAAAAATTGTCCAATTTATTTGTATGTTTTAATACTTGCAAATGGGAATCTAATTCTTTTTTAGACACATCTTAGTTCTTAAAAATTTATAAAAATGCATGTTATAAATATGTTTATATAGTTTATCAATCTTCATTTTGAATACTAATTTGATTTATTCTCTTTCTCTTCCAGACGTTTACTACTCACCGGTACACCATTACAAAATGATCTTATGGAATTGTGGTCACTTATGCATTTCCTAATGCCCTATGTATTCTCATCGCATCGTGAATTCAAAGAATGGTTCTCTAATCCAATGACCGGCATGATTGAAGGCAATATGGAATATAATGAGACGTTAATACAACGTCTGCACAAAGTTATACGGCCGTTCTTGTTGCGACGCCTTAAAAAGGAAGTCGAAAAACAAATGCCCAAAAAATACGAACATGTTGTTATGTGTCGTCTGTCGAATCGTCAACGTTATCTGTACGATGATTTTATGAGTCGAGCGAAGTAAGTTCGTATGCCACAAAATGGGAAAAAATTCCATGTTTTTTTTTTCTTTATTCAAATTAAATAGAATATGATTTTTAATTGTATTGTATTTCACTTTTTTTTTACAGAACAAAGGAAACCTTGCAAACTGGCAATTTGCTGAGTGTTATAAATATTTTAATGCAATTGCGTAAAGTCTGCAATCATCCGAATATGTTTGAAGTACGTCCAACGATATCACCATTTCAAATGGAGGGTATTACATTTGAAACGTCACGTTTGGTCTGTGATCTAATGGAATATGATCCATTTACGGTAAGTTTTCTAATAACGAAGTATTTAACGACATTGATCCCTTTGGTAAATTTAAAAGCTGATTCTATAGTATTCGTCGAGATACCCTATAGGAAGATGTAGGGAGCCAAGAAGAAAATATTTAAAATTAAAATTTTAGTATTTTATAGTGAATATTAGTTTTTATAAGCTCGGGTTTGTTGTTAACTACGTAACATTAAATATGGTCTTATAGGCCTTGTATTACATGAATGAATAAATAAAAATAATATGGGGATTTTACCACCTAGGGTTGTATACTGACTTAGGTCCAAATGATGTATGCGAAGTTTTGTTTGAAATCGGTTTAGATTTAGATATAGCTCCAATATACAATTTGAATGATGCATTAAACTCCCAATATTTGTCCGATTGAGATCAAATTTTACACAGCGTACTTAATTAGGCCTATATTGATATAAGCCAAGTTTTGTTGGAATCGGTTCAGATTAGATATAGTTCCCAAATATAGTTTAGTCCGGTTTTATGTGAATGGAGCACCATTCTTGTCAATATTGGTCCGATTGAGACAAAATTTTGAACAGAGTTCTGAATTAGGTCCAGATTTTTGAAATCGGAGTTATGTTGAATTCGGTTCATATAACAGATTCGTTGTATGTAAATAGAGCACCATACTGCCAATATTGGTGCGATTGAGACAACATTTTGATAAAAAATTTCATTTTTTTAAATATTCCCTTACATTTATATTGAAGTATAGCATCAACAAATAACATTCCTAACCTCATTTTTTATGAAATATTTTGTGAATGTTATGAGTTTTAATTATGATGCTTATATTAAACTAAAGACTGATTTTCGCTATTATGGACTTGTTAAACATCCATGATAGATATTTTAGACTACAAATGCTTTTTTAGAGGTATTTTGAAATGTATTTTTCTTGTCCTAGCATCTCAATCAGTGACTAAACTCCGATTACATAGTTAATGAACTACGCTAAGATGCTTACATTAAGAACAATGAATAATCTCGCTAACTCTGTCTTGTTTGATTTTCGAAAGACAGTGTTAATAGATTAAACAACAATATTTATATGAAATATATATTTATATCTGCTTAGCAGATTTTTCCTATTAGGAATAGTCCGAATATATACTTTTTGGAAAGTATTATTAGTATATACTATGTTTTAGAAGTATTTTGTACGATGTCGTTTTTATAGCATCTCAATCAGTGACTTAACTTACTTTACATAGTTAACGAACTACGCTAAGATGCTTACATCAAATAATTTTGAATAATCTCGCTAATTCTATCTTGTTACATTATTCGAAAGGTAGTGTTAATAGATTAAGCTACAACAATTGATGATTATTTAGACCAAAGTTTTTAGCATCAAAAATGTCTTTCATAACCACTTTTTTTCAATAGTTTTGAAAGTGACTTAAAATCTAACTGATGCTTAAAGAAAATATATAGACTAATTTTCGCTATTGTGGCCTTGTGTTCAACAGCCAGAATAGATATTTTAGACTACATGTTGTGATTCAATAGCCAGAATAAAATTGTTTTAATATGGAATAGGAGCAAATATTATAAAATTTTGTTCCATATCGCCTTTTTTTAGCATCTCAATCAGTGACTTAACTCCCATTGTTATAGTTAAAGAACTACGCTAAGATGCTTACATCAATAATTTTAATGAATAATCTCGCTAACTCTGTCTTGTGTCATTTTCGAAAGGCAGTGTTAATAGATTAGTAGACCTCGGATTTTTGCATATTTTTTATGCTTTATCCGATTGGACTCAAATTTTGTATTTAGGCGTTTCATGCTTTAATTGATCGATATTTGGGGTCATGTCAAAAATATGCAAAAAATATGCAAAATATATGCAAAAAATATGCAAAATATATGCAAAAAATATGCAAAATATGCAAAAAATATGCAAAATATGCAAAAAATATGCAAAATATGCAAAAAATATGCAAAATATGCAAAAAATATGCAAAATATGCAAAAATATGCAAAATATGCAAAAAATATGCACGGTATGCTAGGTCGATATGCGATAAATATATGCAAAAAATATACAAAATATGCATTGTCGATATGCAAAATATGCAAAAATATGCAAAATATGCAAAATATGCAAAAAATATGCAAAATATGCAAAAAATATGCAAAATATGCAAAAAATATGCAAAATATGCAAAAATATGCAAAAAATATGCACGGTATGCTAGGTCGATATGCGATAAATATATGCAAAAAATATGCATTGTCGATATGCAAAATATGCAAAATATATGCAAACATGTGCAAAAATATGCAAATATATGCAAAAATATGCAAAATATATGCAAAAAATATGCACGGTATGCTAGGTCGATATGCGATAAATATATGCAAAAAATATACAAAATATGCAAAAAATATGCAAAATATGCAAAAATATGCAAAATATGCAAAAAATATGCACGGTATGCTAGGTCGATATGCGATAAATATATGCAAAAAATATACAAAATATGCATTGTCGATATGCAAAATATGCAAACATATGCAAAATATGCAAAAATATGCAAAATATATGCAAAAATATGCAAAATATATGCAAAAAATATGCACGGTATGCTAGGTCGATATGCGATAAATATATGCAAAAAATATACAAAATATGCAAAAAATATGCAAAATATGCAAAAATATGCAAAATATGCAAAAAATATGCACGGTATGCTAGGTCGATATGCGATAAATATATGCAAAAAATATACAAAATATGCATTGTCGATATGCAAAATTTGTAAAAATGCAAAAATATGCAAAATATGCAAAAATATGCAAAATATATGCAAAAATATGCAAAATATATGCAAAAAATATGCACGGTATGCTAGGTCGATATGCGATAAATATATGCAAAAAATATACAAAATATGCATTGTCGATATGCAAAATATGCAAAAATATGCAAAATATGCAAAATATATGCAAAATATGCAAACATATGCAAAATATGCAAACATATGCAAAATATGCAAAAATATGCAAAATATATGCACGGTATGCTAGGTCGCAATATTAAAGATAGAACTTTGAAATTTTGCACATATATTATTATTACTATCGGTCCACGTTTTAGTATATCGCCATATAACGGTTATATATGTTTGCATGTTTTATACATATATTTAGCAAATTTTTCATAATGCCCCAAAAATCTAACAGTTGAACCATGAAACGCATACATACACAATTAGATTTCTATAGGTTAAAAATAAAGAAAGCACACAAATTCGAAAACTACCCTGAATTTTTTTTTTTTTTTTGATTAAAATGATTGCATATGTGAAATATGTTGCTCATATTTGCACATATTTTGCATATTTTTGCATATTTTGCATATTTTTGCATATTTTGCATATGTTTCCATATTTTTGCATATTTTGCATATGTTTGCATATTTTGCATATTTTTTGCATATTCTGCATATTTTTGCATATTTTGCATATGTTTGCATATTTTGCATATTTTTGCATATTTTGCATATGTTTGCATATTTTTGCATATTTTGCATATGTTTGCATATTTTGCATATATTTTGCATATTTTGCATATTTTTGCATATTTTGCATATTTTGCATATATTTTGCATATTTTGCATATATTTTGCATATTTTTGCATATTTTGCATATTTTTGCATATTTTGCATATTTTGCATATGTTTGCATATTTTTGCATATTTTGCATATTTTGCATACTTTTTGCATATTTTGCATATTTTGCATATATTTTGCATATTTTTGCATATTTTGCATATTTTTGCATATTTTGCATATTTTTGCATATTTTGCATATGTTTGCATATTTTGCATATTTTTTGCATATTTTGCATATTTTTGCATATTTTAGCATATATTTTGCATATTTTATGCATATATTTTGCATATTTATTGCATATCGACCTAGCATATTTTGCATATTTTTTGCATATTTTGCATATATTTTGCATATTTTGCATATTTTTTGCATATGTTGCATATATTTTGCATATTTTGCATATTTTTTGCATATTTTGCATATTTTTTGCATATTTTGCATATTTTTTGCATATCTCGTGCATATGCAAAATATGCAAATATGCAAAAAATTAAAAAATATGAACCCTTCAAATAATTCTAAATCCTTTGAAACGAATTTGTGTCCAATCAGAATTTCGATATCTTCATTATTAAAAAATATGCAAATATGCAAAATCCGAGGTCTATAGATTAGACTACAAGAACTATTGAAAAACTGGAAACAAAGTTCCGTCAGATTTAGCTCCATATATATATTTTCGTCCGATTTAAGGTAAATGGTGTGTAATTTGGCATAGCTCACTGAATTGCGTCTAGAATGGCGTGTGTTAAGTTTCGGGAAAATCGGTTCAGATTTAGCTTCAATATATATTTTCGACCGATTTAATTGAAATGGTGACCAAAGTTCTTATATGTATATATATTTCGTTCTATTCGACATTTGTTAGGATACTATGTAGAATATACCCAAAATGGTGTAGGGTATCATATAGTTGGCCCAGTCCGAATTTATTACTTTCCTTACTGCTGGTTAGCATTTCAATCAGTGACTTAACTCAAATGCCATAGTTAATGAACTACGCTAAAATGCTTATATTATAAATAATTGAATAATCTCGCTAATACGGACTTGTTTTTCCCTACAGAAAGTCGGTATTAATAGGTTAGACTACAAGCATTTGTAAAAATAGTTCTGGTAGGATTTTTTTTTTTTGAAAAACAATTTGTCGAATATTCTGTTCTGCGGAAATTCTATAGCATTTCAATCAGTGACTTAACTTATTTTATAGTTAAGTAACTACGCTAAAATGCTTATATAAAATATCTGAATAATCTCGCTAATACGGACTTGTTTTTTGCATCGAAAGTCAGTATTATTAGATTAAACTACAAAGTCGTTAAATAGTCATGCTAATGCTTCCAGTTTCGGGATGCATTTTTTGTTTGTCTTACCATGTCAAGAACTTGGAAGCCAAAAGACATTTGGCTGCCAAGTTGCAAACCGTCAAAAAACCCAGGGTTCTAGGTAGAGGGGTGGACAAGGATGTAAAATTTACTCACCTCTTATTATTATCTACAATAATTTCTGTGATATATATTTAATTATTTGTACTGTTTTTTTTTCTTTAAGGAAATAAAATAGAAATCGATTTTTTTTTATAAAAAAACAATAATAATTTTTTTCTGTTATCCCTTTCTCCTCTTTTCATTACAGCAAATTGATTTACACTCCCTAAATCTACTCCTAATTGAATTGGAGTTAACCCTCACAGCATATGTGTCACATAAATCTCGTCTATTGGCGGCGCCACGTAAACTAATCGAAGAAATTGATAGTCTACCGGATCCACCACCACGATGTCCAACGGGAAAATATAAATTCCATATAAGGATACGTGATACTCGAGTGCAACAGAACATCAGTGCTCATAGTCAACAAATGGTAAAGGTGGGAGCAAGTCCAGCCATGAAAATGGAGGGTAATAAATTTGTACCTCTTAATGCAGCAGCAGTGGTGGCGGCGGCGTCCATTACTAACAACATGGGTTTTACATCGCGTGATATTGTTGAGACTGGAAGTAATCGAATTAATAAGCGTATCAACAACGTCATTAATCCAATTGGTGCGCCGAAATTGGGTCCCATTACACCTGGCTCGATAACAAGATCCTCTGTTCCTACAATTGTATCGTCGTCTACATCATCATCGTTGTCATCGCCCATGGGCGGCCCAACACCTGCCAAACAAATGCGTCTGCAAGATCCCCTGAGTTTGGATGACATGATGGTGGATAATATCAAAACGGAAAAGTTTATCGATGACAAGGCATTGGTAAAAGTTTTAGCACAACAAGTCAAGACCACCACAAATATTACCTGCTCTACTTCTACTGATGTTTCTACACTCAAGACTGAAGCTGTGGCGGCGGCTACTGCTGCTGATGAGGATAATACTTCGGAACTGGATCCCATTTTCAATATGTCGGAAATTTTGCAACAACGCAAAGAGCAAAGATTGGCTCGGCTGAAATTGATGGCAAATGTCAATAAAAGACGTACCGATGCCACACCCATCTATGGAGCCGATTGTCGTGAATCCATTGAACATTGTTCGGAGGGCAGTCGGCTGTTGCAGTATTCCACTTGGCAGACCAGAGGTTATACAAATTGCAACACTGCCATGCATCGTTCAAATGATAATTGGACCCTGAATAAAATTCTGAAAAATTATGAAAAACGTTGCCAGGACCTTAAACACATCTTTCAGAATTATGTTATCTATGTACCGTCCGCTTGTGCACCACGTATACGTTTCTATGTGAATAATTTGGCATCTGTACGCATGACTCGGGAACGTGCCATCGAGCAAACAATACAAAAGGAAATGTCACCAAAATTGGCGTTGTTACATCCCATCATATCGGCAATGACCACTCAATTCCCCGATCCACGTCTCATCCAATACGATTGTGGTAAACTGCAGACACTGGATGGTCTTTTGAAGCAACTCAAATACAATCATCATCGCGTCCTGATCTTTACACAAATGACAAAAATGCTGGATGTTTTGGAGGCATTCCTCAACTATCATGGCCACATTTATTTGCGTTTGGATGGTGCTACCAAAGTGGAGCAGAGGCAAATACTAATGGAACGCTTCAATACGGACAAACGCATTTTCTGTTTTATACTCTCGACACGTTCCGGTGGCGTGGGTATTAATTTAACGGGTGCAGATACTGTGATATTTTACGATTCAGACTGGAATCCCACCATGGATGCTCAGGCGCAGGATCGCTGTCATCGCATTGGTCAGACAAGAGATGTACACATTTACCGTTTGGTTTCGGAGAAAACCATCGAAGTGAACATCCTAAAGAAAGCCAATCAAAAACGAATGCTTAGTGATATGGCCATTGAGGGTGGAAACTTTACCACGTCGTACTTTAAGAGTTCCACAATTAAGGATCTTTTCAATGTGGATACACAGCAACAACAACAGGGTGAAGCGGCGGGAGCAGCAGCTGGTGTACCAGCTATTGCCTCATCTCAATCAAGTGAAACAGCACCTTCGTCATCGGCGTCATCAACTGTTGTCGAGAGCAATGAAATTGATTTGGAAAAACAATCGTTGAAGGCTTTCGAAAGTGCTCTTGCTGCTGCCGAGGATGAACAAGATGTCCAGGCGGCAAAAACGGCTAGAGCGGAAGCTGCTGCCGATTTGGCAGAATTTGATGAGAATATACCGCTGGAAGAAGTTGCCACAAATACTGAGGGTGGTGGCGCTAATGTTGAACTCAGTAAAGCCGATTTGGAAATGCAAAATTTGGTTAAACAGGTTAGTTGAGTTTTTAAAATAATTTGGTTTTACACAATGTGCAATGGGTTGCCAGTCGTTGGCCGAGAAGGACTGGGATTCTTTGGGATCGTAGACTCCGTTGTGGACGTAGTTGAAAATATTTTTGTCTTGGGAAACGTATTTATATTTTGTATATGTTTAAAGTCAAGGTCCTTGATGATGAATTTATTGGTTAAAAATTCCTACTTAATGGAAATCAAAAAAATTAAATATTTAGGAAGGGATACAAAACTTATTGGAATTATTTTAACAATGATCTCATGAAAGTATAATAGACATTTTTTAATGTTTTTCTGGTAGCATTGAATATTATTGTTTTTGCAAAACTTTTAATTTTGTAATTCAAATATTAAATGCTTAGATAAACCTTACAATTGACGCTCAGACATAGTTAAAGCGATTTTTTATACCACGCTTGATTATATCACTCAACGTCAAACATTTTTTTTTGATTTACAGTTTGTAAGTTATTTAAAATATATTATATGGGCATTAAATATCTATTGTTGAAAAATATGTTATTCTTTGTTTTTGAACACGAATATTTTGAGTGCCCAGATAAATTCTCTCATTGACGTTCAGACATAGTTAAAGCGATTTGACTACGCTTAATTATATCACTCAACGTCATACAGATATCATTTGAGGAATTAAAAGATTAATTGATTTAATCGCAACATGGGTCATACACATAAGGTATTTTTATGGGGCATTAAAAAAAAATTAAATTCGGAAATCCTGTGAACACCAATCAATTTTAAATTTCGCATTTATTATCCGAATTAGATGAAATTGATTTAATGTAAATCGTGTACCGAATTCCCTATATATATTTCGATTTGCGCAAAATTTGGCACAGCGTACGGAATTAAGTCTAGAATGGTGTGTGTTCAGTTTAATGAAAATAGGTTTGGATTTAGATATAGCTCCCATATATATTTTCTCCCGATTTAATGTCAATGGTTTACCAAAGTTCCTATATATCTTTCAATTTGGCACAGCGTCTAGAATGATGTGTGCTAAGTTTCGTGAAAATCGATTCAGATTTAGATATAGCTCCCATATAAATTTTCCTTCGTTTAATGTAATGTAAATGCTGCACCAAAGTCCCTATATATCTTTCGATTTGCACGAAATATGGCATAGCCTATTGAATTGAGTCTAGAATGATGTGTGCTAAGTTTCGTGAAAATCGATTCAGATTTAGATATAGCTCCCATATATATTTTCTCCCGATTAAATGTAAATCGTGCACAAAAGTCCCTATATTTCGTTTGATTTGCACAAAATTTGGCATAGCGTACTGAATTTAGTCTGAAATGCATATGTAGAATATACCCCCAAAGTGGTGAAGCATATCATATAGTCGGCCCAGCCCGATTTGACTACTTTATTTACTGGTGTTGAACTTTGGCATTGAATGTTTAAAGTTGATCATTTTCATCATATGAATATAATTTTGAACACAAACATTTTATGCCTAGATTAATAATTTTTAATTATTAACGTTCAGACATAGTCGAAGCGATTATATACCACGCTCGATTATATCACTCAACGTTAAACAGTTTTGTGTCAAAAATATTTTGCAATAATACATATTTTTTTTTTAATAATTATATAACAAGGTCATTTAGGTAATTTATAACCTATTCTCTTTTATTAATTCGAATTTTTTGTACTGATATTTATTACTTTGTGGCACTAAATGTTTAACGTTTTTAATTTTCTCTATTTTATGGGTATATAATTTGAAATATAAACATTTAATGCCTATATAAATATGTAAAGTTTTAATTATTATTAACGTTCAGACATAGTCGAAGTGATTATTACCCACACTCGATTATATCACTCAACGTTAAACAGTTTTCTTTATTTTTTTAATTCTTAGTTCGATTTTTTTGGCATTGGAATATTTAATGTTGAATGCGTCTCATCCTCTACAGGGAATTGACATTGAACGCAAATATTTAATGCCTAGATGAATTATTATATTTTTAAATTGACGTTCAGACATAGTTAAAGCGATATTTCCCACGCCTGATTATATCACTCAACGTTAAACAATAATTACTTATATGACCAGAATTTGCTACCGATCCAATCTCTTGTTTTGATTTCCATTGAAAGGCCTTACCATTTTTCAAAATTTTTAATCCAAATTCGAATCACTTTATAATAAATTTGTTTGTTTTTTTTATTCTACTTTTTACAGCTCTCACCCATCGAACGTTATGCTATGCGTTTTGTGGAAGAAACCGGTGCCGCTTGGACCGCGGAACAATTACGTGCCGCCGAAGAAGAACTCGAGGCGCAAAAACGTGAATGGGAAGCCAATCGTTTGGCCGCCCTACAAAAGGAGGAAGAAATGCTCAAGCAGGAAGCGGAAAATGATGAAATGTTGACATATTCACGGAAGGATGCCACAAATCAGGTTAATAGACAAAAAACTAATGTTAAGACTAATAGCAAAAGAACAAATATGGCTAGAAATCGTGATAGAGGTTCCGCTACTGCTGCCAACAATAAACGACGGCGTTTGCAACAGCTACGTAACAGTAGAAATGTAAATGCACGAACCTCAACTAGAAGAGGTGGGGCGGCAGCGGCGGAAGCGACGGATGGTGATAACACCAGACGTAAACGTCGTATAAGTAGTAGGCAACAACAGCAGCAGCAACAATTAAATGTACAAAAGAATAGTCGTAACAGGACTACCTCTAGCGTTGATAGGAGTAGACAGCGACGGCAGCACCAACAAAAACGTGGCCGGACGACTAGACTTAGCGGTGGAATTAGGAAAGATGATAGCCAGGGAGAACAAAGTGAAAATAATGACGATTCGGAGGAGGAAGTTAGGGAAGAGGGGGATGATTCAAATCAAAGCGAACTTGAAGATGATCATGAGGAAACGGCAGTTAGTGGTAGTGAGAATAATGAGGATACAATGGAAGAAGTTGAAGATGCGGAGGATGCGGATGATGATGAAGACCAAGAAGATGACGATGAGGAAAATGATACTGAGGAGAATCTTGAGGAGGGGACCGAAAACGAGGAAGATGATAATGAGGTTAGCAATGCCGATGAGGACGAAGACGAGGACAATGAAAATGACCATGAACAGGAATCTAATGATGAGGACGATGTAGAAGATGATCACAATCAAAATACCGAAGATGATGATGGTGAATATGAAAGTCAACAACTGAGTCGTCGTAGTAGATTAAGATCTTTACGTGGTAGTTTTACTAAGAAATCTCCAAAGGTTATGCGACGCAAATCATTGCGTCAATCTTTGGATACCAGCTCTTCCCATGCAACCAATAGAAAGACCACACGCACATCAATGGCTGCAGCAAGGGCAGCAGCGGGTAATCATCGCAGCCAGCTAAGTGAAAGAAGGGCTACCTCAAATCGAAACTATTTACGTTCCCGCCAACAACCAGTCTTGCGGTCAAGAGGTGGCAAAACAATGAAACCCCAGGATGATGACGAATCAGATGAGGATAATTCCACAAAATAAAAAAGGCAAAGATGGCGAG
>NW_026889260.1:0-12522 GCF_032173495.1 Musca vetustissima
TTCGTGCAAATTGGGGGATATATAGGGACTTTGGTGCACTATTTACCTAAAATCGGACGAAAAATATATGGGAGCTATATCTAAACCTGAACCGACTTTCAAAAAATTAACCCACATCTTTCTAGACTTAATTCAGTACGCTATGCCAAATTTCGTGCAAATCGAAGGATATATATGGACATTGATGCACTATTTACATTGAATCGGACGAAAATGTATATGGTAGCTATATCTAATTCGGAACCGATCTTCACCAAACTTAATACACATCATTATAGACTTAATTCAGTACGCTATGCCAAATTTCGTGTAAATCGAAAGATATATACGGATTTTGGTGCACTATTTACTTTAAATCGGACGAAAATATATATGGGAGCTATATCTAAATCTGAACCGCTTTTCAGGAAATTTAGCACACACCATTCTTGACCTAATTCATTAGCTGTGTCAAATTTCGTGCAAATCGAAAGATATATAGGGACTTTCGTACACCAATTACCTTATATCGGATGAAAATATATGTGGGAGCTATATCTACATCTGAACCGATTTTTAGGAAATTTAACACACATATTTCAAGACTTAATTCATTATGCTGTGTCAAATTTCGTGCAAATCGAATGATATGTAGGGACATTGGTGCACCATTTACCTTAAATCGGACGAAAATATATATGGGAGCTATATCTAAATCTGAACCGATTTTCAGGAAAGTTAACACACACCAGTCTAGACTGAATTCATAACGCTGTGACAAGTTTCGTGCAAATCGATATATATATAGGGACATTGGAACACCATTTACGTTAAATCGGACGAATATAGATATGGGAGCTATATCTAAATCTGAACCGATTATTCCCAATTTCAATAGGGTTCGTCCTTGGACTAAATAAGTGACCTCTTCCAAATTTCATCCAAAACGGATCACAAATGCGACCTGTACATGGACGGACGGACATGCGTAATTTGGCTCAGATTCTATGCATATTCTCAAAAGGAACCATGTGTCTATCTCGTTTCCTTTTGCCTGTTTCAAACATATGCACAAAGACATAATACCTTGTACCACAGTGTGGGGAAGGTGTAAAAACACAACAAAATTAAATTTTTGGTCCACTTCATCCCAAAATTATTATCTTATCATCACCGAAAATTATAGGCATTGTCCTTGACCATATCTGGATCTCCATGGAAAAAATCAAAGCGATTTGCGCTATATTTTCGCCCTCAAGTGTTGTAATGGGTTACTAAATAATATTTCAGTACGTAATATAATTGGTATACGACAATGTAATTGGTATCAATTTAAAGCTCAACGACTCCTCTTGGATATACTATCAACTTCTCTTGTCTATGTCCTTCAGGGGTAAATATATACGCCCTAGAATACAAATTTTGTAATTTTTCACACAAAAATCAGGGTCCATTTGACCCCCTAAATACTGACCGATCTTTATCAAAATAGGCATATTTATTATTTGACCCGATCTTCTTCTCCATGTAAAAAGTCGCGATGTTTGGGCCGTAATTGCGACCCGTGGAGCGAAAAGAAAAACCGACAAAAATTTAGTATTTGGTCAATTTCATCCCCTAAATATTAACCGATCTTTACCAAAAACAATAGGGGTCTTCATTGGCCAGAACCGCTGCTACATGGAAAATTTCGTGAAGATTGGTCCATAGCTGTGGCCTGTATCGTGTTTACAAAATATAATGGACAGACGGACGGACACACATGTCTAGATCGACTCAGCTAGTCGAGGTATGACGATCGGTATACTTAAAGGTGGGTCTAGGACCAATCTTTCGCGGCGTTACAAACTCCTGGGGCTGCACAAAGCTATAATACCCTGACAACATTGTTGTGTAGGGTATAAAAATGATGTAAACAAGTAAAAAACTGTCAGTCGGTGATGTCGACAGATTGTGATGTCGGAAGTCGCAGGCTCGTTTCCGGCTACACTCGAGTAGTCTTGCATATTGATATCTCGCTTATTGGCGGCCAATTTAATGAATATTAGAATCTAATTTAATGAATTAATATATGAACTTGAATTCTCACAACAAGTTGTTTCAAATTTCGTGCAAAGTTGTTTACGATTTAGGCATCAAAACAACTTACCGTTAGATATTTTGGGTCATGTAAACATCCAGCAACAAAACGCACGTCGAAGGGCGTTGACTCGTTGATGAGTTGTAAACAACAAGCAACAAAACACACGGTAAGGGATTCTGATGCGATGCTTGTTCGTAAACAAATAGCAACAATAACGTACGTCAAGGGATTCGCACTAGGCATCGGTAAGAAACAACAACGCGCGTGCTTAGAGACTGCGATGCGTAGCCAAGGAATAACCCACAACAACAGCGTGATCCTGAAGATTGCGACGACGGTCCTATAAAAGGGCGAAAGACAAAGGCTGCGGGGACAGTCGTGAGAGAAAAGCTAACAGCACAATGACGAGACGAGGAAATACCCTAAACCCTTTTAACAGGTAAGTCAATCAAGAGTCAAGGAGTGAAGAAGATTGAAGGTTAAGTGAGCTTCCCGTTGCCACTGAAACCACCGACCCCAGACTCACGAAACAACAGGTGAGTTGATATTGCCACCTGCGCCGTTCACAAAAGAATTGAGTTTGGAAAAGCCACTTCCAGGATGTTAGAGGTACCCCTAGTGAGTTATCGTACGCCACTAGGACTCCAGATCACCCCAGGCCCCCCAGTCACCCAAGGGGCTCTTTCTCAGCGGTGGGCGCTAGCGAGTTGTCCTATGTCACTACGCCTACATAACGCACAGGTGCTTCCGTCATCCAGGAGGCAGTTCTAGGCAATTGTCGCCGGCAAGATCACTGGATTAATCCCGGCCTTGTCCCCCGTACCACAACACATACCCTGACATAGTCTCTGACAATACCCCCAGCATCAACTGTGCCGAAAACGATACAATAAAACCCGCCTATACTAAAAAACACAGAAGACTTATTTCCCTGCTCTTGTCGCTGACAGTAAAAAAACCAGTGAGCGGAGCAGTATAGTCGGACGGGGCCGACCATACGATACCCTACACAACTTCCACGGAACTCTAACTTTCTGCGGATGTTTATTTTGAGCCTGGGCAATATTTCGTGATATTTGCACCCTCTTGCCCGATTAGAGGTCAACAGCACCTCTACCTTACACTGAATATTAATAATATTCATTACATCCCTTCTAATTACTTGTCCAGATTCCCTTCACCGTGGGTTGTGTTGTGATGTTCGGCTTATAATTGTGGCCTATAGATCGCCTAAAAAAAAGAAAAAAAAAACACAAAAAATTAAGTCTTCGGTCCACTACATCCCAAAATTATTATCTGATCATCGCCGAAAATACTAGGCGTTGTCCTTGAACACAACTGGAAAATTTCAGAGCGACCAGCGCCATATTTCCGCCCTCTAGTGTGGTAATGGGTTACTAAATAATATCTCAGTACGTAAGCACCTGTAAATATTTAAGTGTAACTCCCACACCTGAGTACGTACGACCCTATAATTGGTATTAATTTAAAGGTCAACCACTATTCTTAGATATACAATCAACTTCTCGGGTCTATGTCCTTCAGGGGCAAATATATAGCCAATAGAATACAAAATTTCTAATTTTTCACACAAAAGTCGGGGTCAAAACAGGCATGCTTATTCTTTGGTCCGATCCCCTTCTCCGTGTAAAATTTCGCGATGTTCGCGCCATAATTGCGGCCTCTGGAGCGACCAGAAAAACCGACAAAAATTTAGTATTTGGTCCATTTCATCCCCTAAATACTAACTGATCTTTAACAAAAACATTAGGGGTCTACATTGGCCAGAACCCATCCTACATGCAAAATTTCGTGAAGATTGGTCCATAACTGTGGCCTGTATCGTGTTTACAAATTATAATGGACAGACGGACGGACGGACGGACGGACACACATGTCTAGATCGACTCAGCTAGTCGAGATATGACGATCGGTATACTTAAAGGTGGGTCTAGGATCATTATTTCGCGGCGTTACAAACTTTTGGATTTATAAATATTGAAAATGTTGGTCCTCTGTGGGTATGGTACCAGAAGGAGTGGACCAATGGGTCCCATCTTCAATCTAGATATAGGCTTGGTTAATAGAATTGGTTGTGCAAACTTTGATTCAAATCGGACATTCCATTAGCCTGATATTAAATTTATAAATATTGAAAATGTTGGCCCTCTGTGTGGGTGGTACCAGAAGGAGTGGACCAATGGGTCCTATCTTCAAACTTGATATAGGCTTGGTTAACAGAATTGGTTTTGCAAACTTTGATTCAAATCGGACATTCCATTCTGATATTGGATTTATAAATATTGAAAATGTTGACCCTCTGTGGTGGAGGTATCAGAAGGATTAGACCAATAAATCCCATCTTCCTACCTGATCTAGGCTTGGTAAAAATAACAGGTTGTAGAACGTTTCGTTAAAATCGGATAGTCCGTTTGAATGTTATTTTGTGGGGGAGGTACCACAAGGGTTGATCGAGGTTTGGTAAAGATAATAGGTTGTACAAAAGTTTCGTTCAAAATTAGACATTCCATTAGTCTGATATTGGATTTGTAAATATTGGAAATGTTTACTCTTCGTGGGGGAGGTACCAGAAGGCGTAGACCAATGGGTCCCATCCTCCTACTTGGTCTAGGCCTGATAAAGATAATAAGTTGTACAAGGGTATATTGTAAAGGGTATTTGCCTTCTGATAAGGCAAAACAACGTTAGCCGGGTCTGCTAGTATTTCTAAAAAATTCGCACGCTATTGTACTCCTTGAAAAGTAATTTTAAAAAATCTACCTCCTATTAGAGTCCTTGAAAAATATATATTAGAGTCCTTGATATTTTTGCTGCACTGTGCCCATTTGACTTTCATCTTTATCTCTACCGATATATATATATATATATTTGTGTAACACAAAATGCAAATAATATGTATGTCGGTAAGTGTGTAATTGTAGTTATTGTTAGGGCGTCCTTTATGCACATACACATATACAAAAATACACACGCCCTGTAAAATTAAGTGAGAGTGAGAGCCTGTGCATAAAACTGCATGGATAATACTCCTGCTCCTTGTTGCTGAGTTCATTGTGGGTGTTGAGGTTGTATGCGTAACATTAAATTAAAAAGTTACTCATACGTCAAGGATTACTATAATAAAAATACCATTAATACGATAGAGAAGAATGGAAAGTTTTTCCTCTTTTTTTTTGGGAAAATTGAGTTCTGAAGTTCTGCCGAAAACTTTATTTAAATTTAAAAAATTAAAATTGAAATGCTAGATTGTAGATGGAATCACATCAAGGAAATTATTTTTTCCAGAAAAAAAAAATATGAATTACTTTTTGGGGTAACAAGGGAAATCAGCAAAATATACTTTTTATATTTTTTGAAGTACGGATAGAAGGAATGATTTTTAAAAAATACTTTTTAAGGACTACAACATGGAGTGAATTTTTATACCCTACACAACTATGTTGTCAGGGTATTATAGCTTTGTGCAGCCCCAAGAGTTTGTAACGCCGCGACATATTGGTCCTAGACCCACCTTTAAGTATACCGATCGTCATATCACGACTAGCTGAGTCGATCTAGACATATGTGTCAGTCCGTCTGTCCATTATAATTTGTAAACACGATACAGGCCACAGTTATGAACCAATCTTGACGAAATTTTGCATGTAGAATGGGTTCTGGCCTATTGCTTTTGGTAAAGATCGGTTAATATCTAGGGGATGAAATGGACCAAATACTTAGTTTTAGATTCCGCAATTATGACCCAAACATCGTTTTGCTTTGAGAAGGATCAGTCAATATTTAGGGGGTCAAATGCACCCTGACTTTTGTGTGTAAAATTACAAAATTTGTATTCTTAGCGTATAGATTTACCCCTGAAGGACATAGACCCGAGAAGGTGATAGTATATCCAAGTGGAGTGGTTGACCTTTAAATTGATACCAATTATATGGTCGTATGTACTCAGATGTGGGAGTTATACTAAAATATTTACAGGTGCTTATGTATTCAGATATTGTTTAGTAACCCTTTACCACACTAGAGGGCGAAAATATAGCGCTGATCTCTTTAAAAATTCCAGTTTTGGTCATGGATAACGCCTACAATTTTCGGTGACGATCAGATAATTATATTGTGATGAAGTGGACCGAAAACTTAATTCTTTGTGTTTTTTCGAGTCGATCTATAGGCTCCAATGGGAATAAGAAGATCATAACACAAGGGAAGGGAATCTGGACATGTAATTAGAATTGATGTACTGAACATTAGTTATAATTGTCGGCCTCTAGTTGGTCCAGATGGCTCAAATATCACGAAATATTGTCCAAGCTCAGAAAGTTAGTTTTACGTGGAAGTTGTGTAGGGTATCATATGGTCGGCCCCGTCCGACAATACTGCTCCGCTCACTGGTTTAAAAATTTTTTTCAAAGGTCATAAAAACGGGAAGATTTGTATACCCTTCACCACACTGTGGTAGAGGGTATTATGTCTTTGTGCATATGTTTGCAAAAGGAAACTCGATAGACACATGGTTCCTTTTGAGAATATGCATAGAATCACTAAGTCGATTTATGCATGTCGGTCTGTCTGTCCACGTTAAATTGTAAACAAAGTACAAATCGCATTTATGACTCGAATTAGATGAAATATGGCACAGCTCATTTATTTGGCCCAAGGACGAACTCTGTTGAAATTGGGAAAAATCGGTTCAGATTTAGATACAGCTCCCATATCTAAATTCATAAGATTTAATGTAAACGGCCCCTATATATCTTTAGATTTGCATGAAATTTGACACAGCATAATGATTTAGGTCTAGAATGATGTGTGTTAAGTTTCCTGAAAATCGGTTCAGATTTAGATAAAGTTCCCATATATATTTTCGTCCGATTTAAGGTAAATGGCGAGCCAAAGTCCCTATATATCTTCCGATTTGCACGAAATTTGGCACAGAGTAATGAATTGAGACTAGAATAATGTGTGCTAAGTTTTGTGAAAATCGTTGCAGATTCAGATATAGCTCCTATATATACTTTCGTCCGAATTAAAGTAAATGATGTACCAAAGTCCCTAGATATCTTTCGATTTGCACGAAATTTGGCACAGCGTAATGATTTAGGTCTAGAATGATGTGTGTTAAGTTTCGTGAAAATCGGTTCAGATTTAGATATAGCTCCCATATATATTTTCCTCCGATTTAAGGTTAATGGTGTACCAAAAGCCCTCAATATCCTTCGATTTAACCGAAATTTGGCACAGCGTAATGAATTAAGTCTAGAATGATGTGTGTTAAGTTTCCTGAAAATAGGTTCAGATTTAGATATAGCTCCCATATATATTTTCGTCCGATTTAAGGTAAATGCTGTACCAAAGTCCCTATATATCTTTCGATTTGCACGAAATTTGGCACAGCGTAATGATTTAGGTCTAGAATGATGTGTGTTAAGTTTCGTGAAAATCGGTTCAGATTTAGATAAAGCTCCCATATATAGTTATTATTCGATTTTTACGATATTTGGCACGGCGTACTAAATTAAAGCTAGAATGATGATGAACCTGAAAATCGGTTCAGATATATATTTTCGTCTGATTTAATGTAAATGTTTCATCAAAATCCCTATATAAATCGATTTCCATAAATTTCTTTCATTGTACGCAAACGATTCTAAGTCTGACCGATGAAAATTAAATTTAGCATAGGTTGCAGAAAGGTTCCTTCGGGGGAACATTGACATGAAATTGTTAGGATACATATGTACAATATATATATAAAGTGGTGAAGGGTATCATATAGTCGGTTCAGTCCGACTTTACTACTTTCCTTACTGGTTTAAAATTACTTTTTGGGGGTTTGGACTAAGGCGTGGATTTTTTGAGACCTCAGCAAAAACTGGGATTTTTAATGGAGTCATTCAGATAGGCGTGGATTTTCTAAAAATATGTTTGGAGTTCTTCAGAGGGGCGTGGCTTTTTGAAAAATATTTTTTGGAGTGCTTCAGATAGGCGTGGAAGCCTGGATTTTTTAAAAATATTTTTGGAGTTCTTCAGAGGGGCGTGGCTTTTTGAAAAATATTTTTTGGAGTCCTTCAGATAGGCCTGGATTTTTTAAAAATATTTTTTCAAAATTTGTTTTGTTTTGCTTTTTATTTTGTAGTGAAATTTTGAACTCCCCACAAACAATGGAACACTTCACCACAGAATTCAATGGTAGCCTGTCGCAGCATCTGGATAGTGGGCAATATTTTGAAATTGAATTTGAGTCTGTGGAGAATCCCAAAAAGTAAGTAGTCGACATATTCCTCACAAAACTCCCTTACAAAACTCAAATTGCCTTTGCCAGGACAAAGCTGAACAAGAATCAGGACACGGATATTGAAATGTTGTTGGTCTTGAATTATGTGAATAACCTGATAACAGCCAATTCTCGTTATGGTGGTGAATGGGTTAATGCCGCTGAGGTGCAATGTGAAATAGCCCGGCTGTGTGGAGTGAACCGATCAAGCTGACCATTCATTTGTGGGAGGAAAGTTTCCATGTGGCGGTGAATGGCAAACATCGGATACGTCTAAATTATTGTGGCAATATTCATCTCCTGCAGGCTCTACAAATCGATAATGATGTGAGAGGTATTTTGCGAGTGTATCCGGTTAGCATCCGGTTCGATGAGAATTGTGTGGTGCGGAATAATATGGTTGATAATCAGTAAGTAAGGCAAGGGGAAGACTTGTAGAGGTTTTCAACGGACAGAAGACCTTTCAAAGGCCTCATAAAGTATGGAGAACTTCTAGAGGCTTTCTATAGGTCAAGGATATTTTGGAGATCTTTTGTCGAAAATATATATTAATCCATAAATCCGACCTTCCCCTTATGCGCTTATTTCCATTTTAATTTCAGGTATGGTGAGGAGGATCGCAACACCGATTTTCCATTTGATTTTGATCGTGAATTCCGCCTGGGCATTGCCTGTGGGGAGAAGGCATTCCTTCTGGCTTGCAATTTTAAAATAAATTTTTCAACTGTCCAATCAAGGCGTGGATTTTTTAAAATAAATTTTTCAACTGTCCAATCAAGGCGTGGATTTTTTAAAATAAATTTTTCAACTGTCCAATCAAGGCGTGGATTTTTTAAAATTGAATTTTCAACTGTCCAATCAAGGCGT
Organism: Musca vetustissima; assembly: GCF_032173495.1. NCBI lineage: Eukaryota > Metazoa > Arthropoda > Insecta > Diptera > Muscidae > Musca > Musca vetustissima. The sequence goes on from NW_026889260.1 coordinate 9,222, forward strand.
GGATTTTTTAAAATAAATTTTTCAACTGTCCAATCAAGGCGTGGATTTTTTAAAATAAATTTTTCAACTGTCCAATCAAGGCGTGGATTTTTTAAAATAAATTTTTCAACTGTCCAATCAAGGCGTGGATTTTTTAAAATAAATTTTTCAACTGTCCAATCAAGGCGTGGATTTTTTAAAATAAATTTTTCAACTGTCCAATCAAGGCGTGGATTTTTTAAAATAAATTTTTCAACTGTCCAATCAAGGCGTGGATTTTTTAAAATAAATTTTTCAACTGTCCAATCAAGGCGTGGATTTTTTAAAATAAATTTTTCAACTGTCCAATCAAGGCGTGGATTTTTTAAAATAAATTTTTCAACTGTCCAATCAAGGCGTGGATTTTTTAAAATAAATTTTTCAACTGTCCAATCAAGGCGTGGATTTTTTAAAATAAATTTTTCAACTGTCCAATCAAGGCGTGGATTTTTTAAAATAAATTTTTCAACTGTCCAATCAAGGCGTGGATTTTTTAAAATAAATTTTTCAAGGGTCCAATCAAGGCGTGGATTTTTTAAAATAAAATTTTCAAGGGTCCAATCAGGGCGTGGATTTTTTTAAAATAAATTTTTCAAGGGTCCAATCACGGCGTGGATTTTTTAAAATAAATTTTTCAAGGGTCCAATCAAGGCGTGGATTTTTTAAAATAAAATTTTCAAGGGTCCAATCAGGGCGTGGATTTTTTTAAAATAAAATTTTCAAGGGTCCAATCACGGCGTGGATTTTTTTAAAATAAATTTTTCAAGGGTCCAATCAAGGCGTGGATTTTTTTTAAATACATTTTTCAAGGGTCCAATCAAGGCGTGGATTTTTTTAAAATAAATTTTTCAAGGGTCCAATCAAGGCGTGGATTTTTTAAAATAAATTTTTCAAGGGCCTAATCAAGGCGTGGAATTTTTAAAATAAATTTTTCAAGGGTCCAATCAAGGCGTGGATGTTTTAAAATAAATTTTCAAGGGTCGGTTTAGATTTCGATATAACTTTTAGACATATATTTTCTTCCTCATGTTTATTAGATATATATCCAAATAATCAACCAATTTCATTTTACTGGCCCTTCAAAAATTCGACGTCTGTTGGTATTCATTTGTTGAATATACTCAAAATGGTGAGGGGCCCCGTCCGGATTAAAAATATTCCTTACTGGTTTAAAAATATTCTTCTTGGTTCTACCAAAAGCGTGGATTTTTTAAAAAAAAAACTATTTTTTAAATGCCTAATTCATATTCCAGAAACTCATATAAACAGTTGTATAAATTTCGAATTTGTTATGTCACCACGTCTTTATGCTCGCCACCTGTTTGAGTTTCCGGCTTAGCACAAAAGAAATTCTTAAGAAGCAAAACTTTTCTCCTTTATGACAAGTCTTTTAATGCTACTAAATGTTTTGTTATCCCACTTGAAAACTTTTCGGAATTTATTTTTTTTTGTGATTTCTTAAAAGTTTTCAAAAAATTTGTTTTAGAAACGATTTGAATGAATGGATGTGGAGAGGGGGAATAAGGCTTAAAATAGGGGGGCATGTGGTGCGGCACCAAATATCAATCAAATTTTACATTTAAATACAAGAATACAACAGGATGAAAATATACCCCATGCCACTAAGACATGTGGTACATATTCGGCACCCTACCGAATTTCCACACCCTCCCAACCGTTCCAGTTTTTGTGTATTTCTTTATTTTAATTTTTTTTCTCATTTTTGGTGCATTGACTTCCCAGTTTCGTGCCTTTGCTTTTCGATGTTTCAATTGTTATCGTTTGGTGCCAAAACAAATGACAGCTAGGACAACCACATATCTATCTGCTGTATATGGAGACCGGAGTTTTCTCAATTGATATCCTGTTGGCAATAAACAAATTTAACAAATAACTTTTGGCCTGAACAACAACAGCAGCAGCAGCAAAACAATGACAATTTTCTTGCACATTGTCTGCAAGGCTCCAATAAAATATCAGAATGGAGACAGAAAGGACGTCGATTGTAAATATTTTATAAAATGAAGAAATGAAAGGACAATGGTGGCGGGTCAGGCCACAGAATGGTATTCTCATGGCAGAGGGAAATTAAAAATTTTTAAGGTATGGATTTTTGTATTCTTTTTCAGGACCTGTATAAGGCATTGATTTTTTAAATAATTTTTTTAAAGGGCTATATGGGGCGTGGATATTTTAAATAATTTTTTTCAAGGGCTATATGAGGCGTGGATTTTTTAAATAATTTTTTTCCAGGGCCTATAAAAGGCGTGGATTTTTTAAATAATTTTTTTCCAGGGTCTATAAAAGGCGTGGATTTTTTAAATATTTTTTTCCAGGGCCTATAAAAGGCGTGGATTTTTTAAATAATTTTTTTTCCAGGGCCTATAAAAGGCGTGGATTTTATAAATAATTTTTTTCCAGGGCCTATAAAAGGCGTGGATTTTTTTTCAAGGGCTATATGAGGCGTGGATTTTTTAAATAATTTTTTCAAGGGCTATATGAGGCGTGGATCTTTTAAATAATTATTTTCAAGGGCCTATGAAAGGCGTGGATTTTTTAAATAATTTTTTTCAAGGGCCTATAAAAGGCGTGGATTTTTTAAATAATTTTTTTCAAGGGCCTATAAAAGGCGTGGATTTTTTAAATAATTTTTTTCAAGGGCCTATAAAAGGCGTGGATTTCTTAAATATTTTTTTTCAAGGGCCTATAAAAGGCGTGGATTTTTTAAATAATTTTTTTTCAAGGGCTATCTGAGGCGTGGATTTTTTAAATAATTTTTTTTCAAGGGCTATCTAAGGCGTGGATTTTTTAAAGAATTTTTTTTCAAGGGCTAACTGAGGCGTGGATTTATTAAAGAATATTTTTCAAGGGCCAACTGAGGCGTGGATTTTTTAAAGAATATTTTTCAAGGGCCAACTGAGGCGTGGATTTATTAAAGAATATTTTTCAAGGGCCAACTGAGGCGTGGATTTATTAAAGAATATTTTTCAAGGGCCAACTGAGGCGTGGATTTATTAAAGAATATTTTTCAAGGGCCAACTGAGGCGTGGATTTATTAAAGAATATTTTTCAAGGGCCAACTGAGGCGTGGATTTATTAAAGAATATTTTTCAAGGGCCAACTGAGGCGTGGATTTATTAAAGAATATTTTTCAAGGGCCAACTGAGGCGTGGATTTATTAAAGAATATTTTTCAAGGGCCAACTGAGGCGTGGATTTATTAAAGAATATTTTTCAAGGGCCAACTGAGGCGTGGATTTATTAAAGAATATTTTCAAGGGCCA
>NW_026889261.1:0-12479 GCF_032173495.1 Musca vetustissima
CATACGGATGAGAATATACAGTCACTATTAAATATCTTTGTACAAATATATGAGAATACAAATTGGTTTATTATTTTTTTAAATTTAAACAAAAATTAAAATACAGTTGAATAACAACACAATTCGGTACAATGTGTACAATTTTAATGGTGTAATTTCAATAAAGTTAGGGTATTTTGGGCTATATATATATATATATATATACTAGCACGCAATTCGGGCATAAACGTTTGTTATTGGTGCAACATTTAAATTAATCATATAATTCAGACTCAAATCGATGTGCTAAATTTCGTGTACCTACATCTAAACCGATTTCAATCCGGAAAACTGAGTGTAGTTGGTGGGAAATTTGCATAAAATTGGTAAAAAATTGGATGAAATAAAATATGTGATATTTATCTAAATGTGAATCTACCTAGATATATCAATAAAGTATGTAAATCGACTCCAAACAAATATAAATAGGTCATCCGTTGGGCTATGTCTGTACTTCTAGAAAACGCAACTACGTAATTCTATGCTCAATTTTGTAAGTTGTGCAACATTTGATGTCAATCTGACTAACATAAGGAGTTTGATGCCCAATTTACTTGAAACCGGGGGAAAATATATATGGAAGCTCTATCCAAATATTAAGCGATTTGAAACAAACTTGTCACAGGTTAGATTGTTCTAATTTCAGAAAGTTTTGTTCCTATCAGCCTATTGATTCTTTGGTGCGTTAATTACTTAAAATCAATCTATAAAAAAGGGAGCTATATCTATATCTAAATCTGGACCGATTTTCACGGAAAAAAGCAGACATCACCCTAGGCTCAATTCAGTACGTTATGCCAAATCTCGTGCAAATCGAAGATATATAGCGACTTTGGTGCACCATTTACATCAAATCGAACGAAACTATATATGGGAGCTATATCCAAATCTGGGCCGATTTTCTCGAAACTTGGCAGACATCACTCTAGGCTCAATTCAGTACGTTGTGCCAAATTTCGTGCAAATCGAAGGATATATAGGGACTTTGGTGCACCATTTACATGAAATCGGACGAAACTATATATGGGAGCTATATCTTAATCTGGACCGATTTACACGAAACTTGGCAAACATAATTCTATGCTCAATTCAGTATGTTATGCCAAATTTTGTGCAAATCGAAAGATATATAGGGACTTTGGGGCACCATTTACATGAAATCGGACGAAACTATATATGGGAGCTATATCTAAATCTGAACCGATTCTCTCGAAACTTGGCAGACATCACTCTAGGCTTAATTCAGTACGTTATGCCAAATTTCGTGCAAATCGAAGGATATATAGGGACTTTGGTGCACCATTTACATGAAATCGGACGAAACTATATATGGGAGCTATATCTTAATCTGGACCGATTTTCACGAAACTTGGCAGACATAATTCTATGCTCAATTCAGTACGTTATGCCAAATTTGGTGCAAATCGAAGGATATATAGGGATTTTGCTGCACCATTTACATGAAATCGGACGAAACTATATATGGGAGCTATATCTAAATCTGGACCGATTTTCACGAAACTTGGCAGACATCATTCTAGACCTAAATGATAAGGCTGTACCAAATTTCGTGCAAATCGAAGGATATATAGGAACCGTTTACATTAAATCGGTTAAATATATATATGGGAGCTATATCTAAATCGGAACTGATTTTTCCCAATTTCAATAGGGTTCGTCCTTGGGCCGAATAAGTGACCTATGCCAAATTTCATCCAATTCGGATAATAAATGCGACCTGTACTTTGTTTAGAATTTAACAAAAGGAACCATGTGTCTATCTCGATTATGTTTGCCTGTTACAAACATATGCACAAAGACATAATACCCTGTACCACAGTGTGGTGAAGGGTATAAAAATGGGAGCTATATCTATATCTAAATCTGGACCGATTTTCACGGAAAAAAGCAGACATAACTCTAGGCTTAATTCAGTACGTTATGCCAAAATTAGTGCAAATCGAAAGATATATAGCGACTTTGGTGTACCATTTACATGAAATCGGACGAAACTGTATATGGGAGCTATATCCAAATCTGGGCCGATTTTCTCGAAACTTGGCAGACATCACTCTAGGCTCAATTCAGTACGTTATGCCAAATTTTGTGCAAATCGAAAGATATATAGGGACTTTGGGGCACCATTTACATGAAATCGGACGAAACTATATATTAGAGCTATATCTAAATCTGAACCGATTCTCTCGAAACTTGGCAGACATCACTCTAGGCTTAATTCAGTACGTTATGCCAAATTTCGTGCAAATCGAAGGATATATAGGGACTTTGGTGCACCATTTACATGAAATCGGACGAAATTATATATGGGAGCTATATCTTAATCTGAACCGATTTTCACGAAACTTGGCAGACATAATTTTATGCTCAATTCAGTACGTTATGCCAAATTTGGTGCAAATCGAAGGATATATAGGGATTTTGGGGCACCATTTACATGAAATCGGACGAAACTATATATGGGAGCTATATCTAAATCTGGACCGATTTTCTCGAAACTTGGCAGACATCAGTCTACGCTCAATTCAGTACGTTATGGCAAATTTCGTGCAAATCGAAAGATATATAGGGACTTTGGGGCACCATTTACATGAAATCGGACGAAACTATATATGGGAGCTATATCTAAATCTGGACCGATTTTCTCGAAACTTGGCAGACATCACTCTACGCTCAATTCAGTACGTTATGGCAAATTTCGTGCAACTCGAAGGATATATAGGGATTTTGGGGCACCATTTACATGAAATCGGACGAAACTATATATGGGAGCTATATCTAAATCTGGACCGATTTTCTCGAAACTTGGCAAACATCACTCTACGCTCAATTCAGTACGTTATGGCAAATTTCGTGCAAATCGAAAGATATATAGGGACTTTGGGGCACCAGTTACATGAAATCGGACGAAATCTATATATGGGAGCTATGATCTGTACCAAATCGTGCAAATCGAAGGATATATGGACCGTTTACATTAAATCGTTAAATATATATATGGGAGCTATTCATCTGATTTCAAATTGGCAGACATCGGATAATAAATCTACTTTGTTTACAATTTAAATGACGGACATGCATAAATCGACTTAGAAAGTGATTCTATGCATATTCTCAAAAGGAACCATGTGTCTATCTCGATTATTTTTGCCTGTTACAAACATATGCACAAAGACATAATACCCTGTACCACAGTGTGGTGAAGGGTATAATAATGAGAACTAAAGTTGGGTCATTCTGCAACGAACTAGTTCACAAAATGAACGAACGGTTCTAGTTCTTTTCGATCCAATCACTTATCTGAATCTTTCCGTTCAGTCATATCACATGTCGAGTTAAACGACCGAACGATCTATTTGATAATTAGAACTTAGGTTAGTTCATTCTGCAACGAACTAGCTCAAAAGAACTATTTCACTAAATAAACGATCGGTCCTAGTTCTATCTGAATAAATCAATTATTTGGATTTTTTGAGTTATTGACGGAATTAACTGAAATGAGCTACTGAACTAGATGTAGCTATGGATCTAAATGATTGGCCAAGTTATTTTTTTACGGAACGAACCGGAAAAAGATCGAACAGCTTTGGGAATGAAATTCCCCAACATTAATCATAACTAAAAGAAGAAAACTATGTCGGTCAAACCAATCGGAACAGATTTTGTGAGGATCATTTTGGCAAAATGAAAGTCCCAATAATTATTTTTTCTTTCAATCTCTAGTACTTCGGAATAACGTCGCATAACTACGTTCAAATTAATTACCTCTTAGGTGTAGGGTATTGCTTTCGTTCCTCGTAGAAAAAGAAAATATTGCAGACCATAAATTCCGATTTCGAATATTGTAGAAAACAAGGATATTTCTATATGAGTATTGCCGTATAAACACGTAAACACTTCAACAGTTAAGTTGAAAGAAGAAGCAGGAGGAAAATAAAAATAGCTATGAACCAAAAGGATTACATATGCGATACATAGTATATTACTAGGTAAAACTAGCAAAAAATAACAATAACATTCCATGGTGTGTAAATTGTTATTGCTGTTGTTGTTCTAACTTCTTTCCAGGGGCGAGTGAGCAAGTTCACCTACTACACAGGACACAGGGCAGAGTAACATACCATATATCCTGGAGAATTGCTTAAGAAGTTTTCTTCTTCGACCACAAATCTTAAATGTTTATGAGCTTAAAGGATAATAAATTAATTTTTTATTGCTTTTTTGCTCTTGTTGTTATTGTGATGTTAGCTGGGAAAATAGAAGACCTGAATAGAGAGAGGGAGAGTTATCTAAGAACCTCTGGTCGACTACAAATGAATTGCAGGACTCTTGAAGGAGGTGGAAGAAGAATAAACTTGAAAATTCAGATTGCATCTTGTATGGAATTTAGCATCCTGGTAAGTTCCTGATGATTCTTCCCTCTTTTCCTTCATTTCATCATCTATGCATTTTGTGTGTAGAAATAAATTTCAACTTTTTGCCACTTTAATTCATCAAAAAGTTTTCATAAATACTTTTTTTTTGTTTTTGCTCCAAAAAACGAGATAATGAATTCCAGTCTCTTCTTTGGTCCTCCCTTCGCTCTCCTGGGTATTATTTGCGTAATAAATTGGCAGTTATTTGTGTAAGAAAATATTACCACAGAGCCTTGGGCCAGGTCAAGTAATGTCTTAAGAAAGTGGAATTATTTTGTTGAAAGGTTTTGTGGTAGAAACAAGACGAAAAAACAATACCAACTTTTTGTTAATTGCTAAATTTAGATACACGTGTTTATCCACGAAATTCGAAGAACGTAAATTGAAGTTCGAAAGAGAACAAATTTGAAACGGCGGTAAAGTTTTTCTGGAAATATTTTCAAGCATTACTCCAATAAATTCAATAATAATGAAAATGTGCGTAACTCAGGCAAAATTTAATTTCAAACAAATTTCTTTGTCGAAAATATAAATTGAGTATGGCTGCAGGAATAATTAAGAGTTATTTGTGGTCGGATGAATTAAAGTGGGTGTGTGTGTGTGGCCCTCAAATAGAAATTTAAAAATTAGATTCCATAACTTTAATATCAACATTTGATATTCTTGGCATAACAACAAAAACCTAATTTATGGCAATCTATTCTGGGCCGTCTGCTGTTTTTTTTTTTATTCAACTTCTCCTGGGCCATTTGGCGGCCAACATTTATTCCACGTCGTAACATTTTTTCTAATCATAATAATAATAATGAAAATCATTTTGACCTTAGGATCACGTACAACTTGACCATCAAAATATGAATTATGTGTTCTACTTTACGCCGTATGCTGTTACCTGGGCCACGTAGTAGAATCTAACAAAAAACAATAATGAAAAAAAGGAATAACCCCAACCAAAAGTGGAAAATGAAATAAAATTCCAAAAAATAAATTTTTTGGCTGCTATCCCATTTCCTATATATAAAATATATCTATTTTTTTATTTTATCCTTCAAACACATGGTTACGTGATAATGGCTTATGAGCCTCCATGCACACTTCAACCACACCGAACGAAAAAATAAATTAAATGTATTAAAATTTATTATCTCCGAGTGGATGTAGCGACAAAAGGCAGCTAAGAAGCTGCTGCTGGACGAAGAAAAAAAACGAATAATAATAACCGCCCTAGTTGAGCTGCAAATAAATGGCCAGGTGAATAAAAAAAATGGATGCATTTTTTATTAGACGCCAAGTGGCTTTTTTGCACGTTACATATTGGAAAAAAGGGAATAAAACATGAAGAGTCATAAAACACATTTTTTTGTTCACAAAAAAGTATCTTCTTTTTGGCAATTAAACTCATTTCGAAAGGATGCTTGGGTAATTTTTTTTATTTATTCATATTTTAGAGTGAAGCATAATAACTCGTTATCAATAAAAAAACCAAACGGCCTTTTAACAACAGAGATGCCATGTTGGAATCGTAATTCCAAAGGTGTACCCCGTGGCCACACGAAAAAGAGGACTAGTTAATCTTTAGGCCCTATATATCTTCTTTCGTGTTCACAAAAAGATGAAGATTTTCATGATCCAAACTGAAAAAAAAACGTTTGGATATTTTAACATGTTTATATTTCTTCATTCGCTTTCGCAATGTCATACTTTTAAAAATTTCGATTGTTCCGAATTACATCAGAGTTGTCTGAACAATATCGAAAAATTCCGATTTGTATTTATTCGTATATTAGGCTAAAGGATAATAATTCGTTATCAATAAAAAACGGGCTTTTAAGAACAGAGATACCCTTGAATATGCCATGAGTGAGAGAGAGAGAGAGAGAGAGAGACAGTAACCTTAAGGACCTGAACAATGTATCCCTGAGAACAAGAAGGAAACTGTTTGAAATATATCCACCATGGACATTGTGTTGATTTTTATAATATCTTTAATTTCCAAAAATCCAAAAAAAAAAAAAAATATTTAATCATCTTGACTGGTAAAATTAATGCGTTTATTTTTCTTCACAGGAAATGGAAAAATTCCCTCCCGTAATGTTATATTTTCAGAAATTTCCCTTAAGTGGACCCCCCCCCCATTCTCGGTGTCAAATTTTTTTTTTGATTTAATTCGAATCTACTCTAATTCTAGAATGTTCCTACAAAATTTCAAGTGAAAATCTCAAGAACTCTTGAAGATATAGCCGATTTATTGTGTCGGCATCAAGTGACGGCTTTTCTCAAAACGAATGGCGGGCACGATAACTCAAAAACTAATAATCCAATCGGTTTCAAATTTTGACACGTTTCTCTGGGAGTGTGTAGCTCTCGTATGAACTAGGATAAAGCTAATCGGTGAAGATCTTCCTTATTTTTTAACTTAGTTTGTGGTAAAAAATAGGCGATTTTCCATAAAAAATTTTTCAAAGTTACGCCATTTTGTTAATTGCTGTGCGAAGTCAATAATCCTAGTTCATACGAGAGCCAGACATGTCCTCTTTCTAACACAGTTGGAATTTTCGGATTCCGATGTTCCAGTGAGGAGTTATCATGCCCGCCATCGAAAATATGGACTTTTCTTTGAACCCAAAAAACAACAACAAACCAACAACAACAAATTTTGGTAAATTATTTTTCTTCCTTTTTAAATCTTCAAATATATATGTGCCAAGTTACAAACCTTAACAAGCATTGGTATTCATTTACCAGCCCATTTAAAATCTTAAAAATAAAAAATCGAGAATGGGTGGGGTTCCCTTAAATGAAGTAGTTCCGAATTCCAGCAGAGCTGTCTGAACATAATCGCAAAATTCTTGATACATTACATTTGAAGAAAATGTATCACAAAAATGTCAAAAAAAAGGGTTCAGTACCCTATACCATAACTCGTGCAAATCAAAAGATATATAGGGACTTAATCCAGTACGCTATGACAAATTTCGTACAAATCGAATAATTTTCAGAGACTTTGGTGCGCCACTTACCTAAAATTGGACGAAGCTATATATGGGACCTATATCTAAATCTGAACCGATTTTCACGAAACTTTGCACACATCATTCTAGACCTTATTCATTACGCTGTGCCAAATTTCGTGCAAATCGAAAGATATATAGGGACTTTGGTGCACCATTTACCTTAAATCGGATGAAAATATATATGGGAGCTATATCTAAATATGAACCGATTTTTCCCAATTTCAATGGAGTTCGTCCTTGGGACAAATAGTGCTTCTTGTAATGCTATATTTCTAGAATAATTTATTGAGTAATGTAGTTTAGAATTCCATCCGAGTTGTCTGAACAAAATCGAAAAATTATTAATTTATTCCATTTCCGAAAAAAAAATTCTGAGAAAAGCGAGAAAATAATTTTAATTTTTTGTGATAATAAAAAAAATACTTCCAAAGTTACCAGGGGCAAAAATGTTGTTCCGACTTTTTTCGAGAATTCGAGCAGATGTGTCTGAACAGAGCACCATTTTTTGACGCTGAATAACTTCTAACTTCTTACAGAAATGTACCTGAGGAAGGTAAGAGGCAATAGAAATTGTCTTTCTCCTTAAAAATTTTGAATCGATTATTTTCTGAATAGATAATTATATATTTTTCGAAGTTCTGTTCTATCCTACGCTTTTATTTTTAACGGATTTTATTTTTCGGATTAATACTAAAGCTCCGACAACGACTCCGACGATATAGCTTTTCGGGACCTTTCTATATCAATATAGTAGAGACCTTATAATTGACGAATATTATATTCGAAAATTACGCTCGACCTTCCCGAAATGCCTAAAAATGTAATGTCATTTTAATGTAAGTGTGTTCGTAATAGAATTGCTTAAATTCTGGAAATTTTTACAAATTTATAAAAATTTTATTTTTCTTAATCCAAAGTCCTTAAAGGACGACAACTCTACATCATTTTTATCTCCGCTACATCCATTTCAGTCATTTCATTTTGTTTTTGATTACGGATTATTTTAAAACAAATTTGTTAGCATTATGTCTACATGCATACATATATACATTTGACCAATGTCCTTTTTGACTGATTCATGACAGATATATAAATATATAAAAAATTAAACAATAAAAAAGCAACACGTTTTTTTATCAATGTTTATGATTTTATACATCAATGAAATGAAAGCACTACCATCACCAATATCCTGACAGCAGCCAGGTATTTCAATAAAAATTTTATTGTTTGTTGTTTTGTTGCCCCCTCACTGGCAGTTGTTATTATTGTTGTTGTTGTTGTCCGAAAACCAATTCAATACGGCTGTCTATCCATCCGGCTCTATAAAATGGTCAATTTGTTTAAAAGGTTAAATAACAATGTAAACAGAAAACAACAACAACAGCATAAGTATTTCAAATTTTTATAGCCTTTATTCATACTTCTCGAGGGGGGAGGAAGGTGGGATTTGACTTCCCACTGTTTGCTATTCCTCCTTTTATACCTTATTCATCAGTCTAGTGGTATCATCATTATTAACAAAAAAAAAAAAAGAAAAATAACAAAGGGTCATAAAGTTAAAGACTTATTGCAGAGAAAAAAATGATATTTCTACCCCTTTCTATGCTTGGTTGATTGTCCGACCAGTTCGGTTATAAAGGTATTAAGAAAATTAAATTAAATGTTTTTTTAAATGTTTCAGCAAGTGTTGCATTAAATACTCTCCTAGGTTGGCTTTGGTACATAAGCCTTTTTAAAATAACAAAAAGATTATTACAATTTCGTTTTGTAAGTGGCCTCCGTAATAAAGACAAGACGTCGGCAGTTAAAATACCCATCTTGGTGTGTGTATTTGTGTGCCATAACCTCCAAAAGTCAATTGAGCAAAAGGTCAAAAAAGGTGAATTACAAGTTAATTGTTTATGTTTCTCCCCTTTTTTGAGAGATATAATATTTTCAATGTTTCATAAATTATGGGGGAAATGGTTTTTAATGGAGGTTGGCGTTTTTGGCGGCAAAAATTGAACATTCGGAAAGGGGACAAAAGTGGTTTTGGATGTCAGTAATATAAAAAAATAATCAAATATTCGCTGGTGCGGATTTTTTTTTTTATTTTATGGAAGTACAAGGCCCGGCGAAGTGTTCCGCCTTTAAAACCTTTTGTATTTTCTAAAAATCAGAACTAAGAAGAATTGTTGGGTAAAAAGTCTACTACTGTCTCTTTTTAGAAAAATGACATCTGTAAGTGCGGCCATAAAAGACCTGAGGTTTCCTGCCTTAAAAAGTCTATTGTGGTTCATAGGAGGTATCTCATCCATTACATAACTCTTGTTATATTCTCTCCATAAATAATACCCAAAAATATATTTATAATCAGAATTCAAAAAATCCTTCTAAGGTCCGTTTTGTAAAATAGCCTCAAGTGTCCGTGTATAGATGAAATTGCATCCGTCTATACAAGACCCGAAAAAGGTGTTTTATAGACAGGAAGCTATAGAATACCTCCAGAGGTTCTTATTATGTATTATACTTATAGTAGGCCTCCTGAGGTATTCAGTTTATACCTGACGACATCAACAGATTTTTTACTTTAAAATTTTTTCAAACTTTAGATGACTTCTTGATGCCCCTTTTGTCTATAGATGAGGACACTTCTTTAGAAGTCCCTCAAAAAATCTTGTACTTATAACCCAATGTCTCAAGATGTTTTAGGTCTATAGCATCCTTAGCAGATTTATCTTTTAAAAATGATGAAGTTTTCAATGTGTAAAAGACTTGAGGAGGACTTGTTGACCTGTAGCAGTCCGCAGTCTGGATATTCTATTCTTCGGTCAATAGAATCATTCAGGAGATCTCTGCTCGTTTAAAAATAATATGGAAGACCTACAAACGAGATATTTTACCATAAAGAAGTTCTCAATTTGTAGAAGACTTCGGGTGATCCTTTTCTGTCTATAGAAGTCTGCTATGGGTCTTCTATACTTGTAAACCCACAATAGAGGTGTTAAGAGATTTTTTTGTCTATATAAGACTTTCTTTAAAAATGAGGAACACATGAAGGATTCTACATATTTCACAATTCAAGATAGTTCTCCTTTCTGTAAAAGGTCACCTGGAATAGCTCAAAAGTTGTTCTGTCTTTAAACACCTCGATCCTACTTTTATCTATAGGCGACCTCAAAAATTGTAGGCTTCCAATATTTGGATGACTTCTAGATATCCCCTTCAGCCTATAGAATAGGGATGTCTTTAGAAGCCCTCTGGAGATCTAATTTGAAAAAATGATGTGGAAAACCTCAAAAGGGATATTTTAACTTAGAAATCTGCAACGGATCTTCAATACTTGAAAACCCTCAATAGAGGCTTATATATTTTGTTTAAAAATGAAACCCTTAAGAAGAATTCTACATACGGAGCACCTCCAGCTGTGTTCTATCTATAAAACAGTTGCCCTTCGGTAAAAAATTACTCAAAAAGTTTTCTATCCGCAGAAGTTCTTAAGAGATATTCTAGCTGTAGAAAATCCCAAAAGTCCTTCGTCAATTGAAACAAAATGGATCAAAAATTACTTTTAAGTCAGAAGAACACCTCAAAAAATATTCAACAAGACTTCTGTCTATGGAGAAGACCTCAAGACATTCCAAGAAGAATCCTGTTTATGGAGAAGAAATCTTCTGCTCTCAGGAGGTATTATTTTAAAAAAAAAAAATACAAAAATTTCTGTTTATGATGAAAGCCTCGATAAACCATCTACTTTCAAGAGGTATTACTTCTAAGGAAAAGTTATGCAGATATATTCTGTCTATAGATAACCTAAATATGATTTTTATCTATGGAATATCACAAACGGACTTTTACTATTCAAATCGTAGTTGGTCCATGAAGGGCAGGGAGGGTTCCATACCGAAATGATGCAAAAAAAGTCCTCAAGATTATTTTTAGATTTCTCTTACCACTGGAAGTCTTTTGTAGGTTATATGTCCGCAGGACCATTATTTATCTTTTGAAAGAAGTACACAAGAGGTGGTTGACCTCTGCGAGATTTATGACCCCAAGCGGGAGTAATTCCACAAATATACACAACTTTTTGGCGAATATTATTTTTTTCACATAAATTCCATACAAAGTATATCAAATATATTATTTTGTTGGTTTCTAGCCCCCCTTAATCCCCTCACTACCTCAATTAAATAATTTATTTGTGGCAAATATTTTTGTATGTGTTAGTGTGTGTGCGTGCGTGGGGAACCAGGCATCAATTAGCCAATACAAATGCAATTGTAAATTACAAAAGTCAAATGGTTTTTGCCGAACAATACCTAGGCAAATGTATTTTAACCGCGGAAATGATTACCGGGTCCAAGCTTTCCGAACCATCAAACCACAATTATAATAAACTAATTGCATCAATTTAAATTCGTTTGCGAGTGTTAGTGTATAGGTGTGCATATTGGTATAGGTGCCAGGGAAATTAACTATGTACAAAAAACTGCTGCCCCAACAACAACAACAAATAAAATAAATAACGGATTTGAACTTTTAAATAGAGCTGCACATATAAATGGTCAGGTATTATAATTTGCCGTCAGCATAATTTGTACACATTTACCACAATATTATGTAATTTAATTTGTGAAAAAAAACGCGAAAACTAAATTACTCGCATACATATCTAGCTACAGGTGAACCTGGTTATAGAGATGAACACATGCACACACACATATATATTTTTTTAACACAAAACCCAACCTTGGAACCTTAACTAATGAAATATTTGGTATACCTCTTGTGTTGTGCATGTTATAGAGGTCTTACTGTACCGTAATACATATATGTGCGTAATGGCGTTCTTCCATGAACTTAGCTGTAACCTGGGAATATCCTGCTTTATATAGTTGCTAACAGTAACAGCTTGGTCCATAACAGCGGCCATGTTTAATATGTAAATGTAAACAAATGCTTGGGGGAGGTAAAACCAGTAACTGTGTGTGTATGTGTGTGTGGGTGCGCG